>NC_143479.1:69806764-69909700 GCF_027475165.1 Benincasa hispida | reverse complement strand
AGACTATCTTGGAGAAGGCAGTCACTACCTCCAGGAAAGATTGGTCACCCAAGCTCGATGAAGCATTGTGGGCATATAGGACTGCCTTCAAAACTCCAATTGGCATGTCCCCATATGTTGTGGTCTTCAGAAAAGGTTGCCATCTACCTCTCGAGTTGGAACACAAGGCAATGTGGGCAAGCAAAAAGCTGAACTTTGATCTAGCAAATGCGGGGAAAGTCTGGAAGCTGTAGTTGAACGAGCTGGTCGAGTAGCGAATGAACGCTTACAAAAATGCCAAGCTCTATAAGGAGAGAATCAAGAAGTGGCATGATGACCGCATAAGCAACGGGACATTCTTCGAGGGTCAACAGGTACTTCTGTTTAATGCGATTGTTTCCAGGGAAGTTGAAGTCATGCTGGTCTGGGCCATTCCGCATCAAGACTATCTTTCCCCACGGCACAGTGGTACTGACAACTGAAGATGAAAGCAACACATTTAAAGTCAATGGTCAATGAATTAAGCCTTACTACGGTGGCGATGTGGAACGACGCATGGAGACCATCGACTTAGGCAAGCAGGATTGACCGTTTGCGGGGATGCTATTGCGGTAACTTTGAAAACCTTGTTTCAATCAACATCCCTATAGCTATGTTTAATCACTTTCTTTAAAGCTTTCCTTTTTGGTTTTCTGCATTGCTTTAGTTACTATTTAGTAGAATAGCCTTTACTGCTTTATGAGTTTACCTTCAGTTTAATTCAATTATGTTATTTCTATGCTTTGTTTAAGTTCCTAGTTGCGTGGTTTTTAAAGCTTTGTGAATGACTGAATAAAAAGAAAATGAACACCGCAAAGTCTTGTCGACTTGTGTTGTTGATGAATTAAAAAGAAAAAAGAAATTGGTATGCATTGCAATGATGGGTGCATCATGTACTGATAAGTTACACTTTTCGTCCATCTTACACAAATGCATTGTGCTGAGGGGTGTGTTGCACACGTATGCATTTTTCGCCTGTCCTTAGCGAAAATGCACTATGTCGAGGTAGTGTTGCACCAGTAGAAATACTGTGTGCCCGTCCTCCAGAAATGCATTGTGTTGAGGGGTGTGTTGCGCTGATACATGCGTTGTTGCCCGTCCTCTGCAAATATGCATTTGCGTTAATGGAGCCATTGTGTTAATCTTTAATCTTGCACCTATCTGAATAACATACAAAGATTAAATTTAATTCATTATTTTTATGTATAGAAGCTATTTCTTGATTCTTTGTACATGCTCAAATTTTGTATTGCGTTATTTGTAATTCTTTGTATACTTAGTTAATTTTAATACAACTGAGTAGCCATTCTTTCTGTATGCATTAGCCTCTTCTCTTATCATCCTTTGTCAATAATTGTGATGTTCTTTATCTTCTATTTTGCGTTATTAATTGTGTTGCCATGATGAGTTATATGCATACCCTTAGCAACATTTCATATACTTTGTATTTTCTGACTAACACTTAGATAATTTGTAGCAATAGCACTGCTTTACCTTTTATACTTCAAGACTCTACTCAAACCTTCTTTTCAAATTTTTGACTAAGTGTTTTGTCTATTCTGTCAAAAACAACGCAATGAGGACCTTGTACATCTCTAAATTTAGTGGTGTGGAAGGTCTTAGCAGATGCGATCAAATGAATGCGCTTATCCTTAGAAAATGCGTTCGCTATTGTCAAAAAAAAAAATGAACAATATAAAAAAAAATCATACAAACTCCAATGTCAGCGTAAAGGAAAAAAAATCTCAACCTGATAAGAGTTAAGACATGAAAAGAACCTGCTCGTAGTTGGATGTTCGCATGACAGCCGTTGGAGCAAGCCAAAACGAAGGTGGGTTTCCAAGAATGACGCAATATGAAAAGAAAAAAAAATGAGAGAGAAAAATAAGAATATAAGAGACAACTCCTCTGACCAGCAAAAGTAAAACTTAGCTTAAAATCAAGAGTTAAAGTTGAGATTGGCACACAACCGTAGTTGGATGTTAGCATGACATCTGTTAGAACAAGCCAAAACGAAGGGTGTAATCATGATCAACAGTCTCTACTAAAACAACGCAAATCAGACCACCGCATTCAAGTCGTACCAAGTTGTTTTTGCAAGAAGAGGTAAACATTCTTCTCAAAACAATAAGGGAATTTTTGAGTAGATACTTGTTGTATAAAAGAATAAAGTAGGGCATGTTTATGAATTATCAAGGATAGAAGAAAATTGCGTTGTCGAGTAATGTTGTCTAGGTGGAGCATTCGGAGGAACCAATTGACGCAAAGTTAGGATAAGAATTGAACAATATTACCTTAGTTGAAGATATGCTTGAGGACAATCATAAATCTAAATTTGGGGATATGATAGCTTGTAGAAATACAAGTTATTTATACTGTTGTATTTAGATATTGGTGCTAAAAGAAAGAAAAGTTGCGTCGATGGTATATAAATTTGCTAAGAAATGCGAAAATTATAAAATGTCGTCAATACACCCACTAACACCATTGCGATTGTAGAATGGAATGTTTCAATTCTGTTTTGCAGGAAATCAGTCATCGCATGCGTTCATGGCTCAAAGATAAAATAAACAATGCATCTACGTTGCATTACGCCCATCAATCAAGAACGAAAAGATGATCAACGCAATGATGGGGCATGCAACAATCGATCTTGAGCTTATCAATCAACGCAACTTCAACTGCATGCGATATTCAAAAACAACACCGCATGCGAAGATCGATCGAAGATATGAAGAGCAACGCATTTGCGAATAGATCCTAAGCAAGCCTAAGCTAAAATTGTGGTGAAATAAAATTGTGTTGATAAAATAAACCTAAGCTAATATGATACATGATATAGGATACACGATTACATAGAGATGTACATATATTGATTCTAAGAGAGAGGCTAGTCTGAAGCAACTTGTAGAGTAGATCCGAGATAATCATGAGACAAGGCCGAGACGTGAGTCTCCGATTAGATAATCCTTCCAATCCTCGTGGCTGAAGCTCTGTGCGAAGGTTACTTTTACCAGGAAAGCAAGCCTGAGAGGGAAGCTTTCCTCTCCACCACTACCACATGCCGGCAAGCAAAATCTCCGCTCGGGATCTATGTCAAGACGTTGACACTCTTTCCATATTTGTTTCTAATCTCTATTTCATCTTTTGTATTCATCTTCTCTAATCTTTCATTCACACCATGTATCGAATGCTTAATCTTAGCATTAAATGTTATGTTAATTGCCATTGTCATCTCTCTGTCTATTTTCGTACATCCATAATCCATTTTCTCCATGATGTTTTCTTAATCCCTTGGGTAAATAGCAAGAATTAAGTGAGTGAGTTAATTTGTGTTAAGGAAATAATTAGGTTTAGCTAAAGCATACTCGACGGCATCTTCACCTTTGAGAGTAGAAGTGAAGATGTTATTCCGCCTATCGAGAGAGGGTTGGAGAATGCGTTAACTAAAGTGAGAAGTATTTCAACAAATGGAAACAACCTTGCATTCATCATATTCATCCCTGTTTCGCCATAGAGATATGGAAATGCGGCGGATCACCAAGAGGTGTACGTCAAGGGAAAGCAGAACCTTAGTTGCATCTTTAACGCAATTGACAAACTTGCGATGTTTTACTATTTACTCTCTCTTTCTGCTCCATTCATAAAGCCTTGCCATCACATACACTGATTCTTTGCACAACTTCACAGTAAGTTCTCGACCTCAGTATCATGTATCATGTATCATATTAGCTTAGGTTTATTTTATCAACGCAATTTTATTTCACCGCAATTTATATTATTGTATAAATAAACATTCTTAATTCATTGATAAAAACCGGTCGCATGTATGACAATAGTATCGCATTAACGAAAAAAATCCCTATGTTCGACCTCGGATTATTCTGAGAAACTTGCGTTGAAATTATACTTGGTTTCAGCGCAAGGAAACGTGTGACACGCACTACTCCATCGCATACTACGAGCATTTCATTAACAACGCATATACTTAACGTAGTATCCGATACAAAATGTCTTTATCGCAATGAACTTGAGTGCATATTAGCACATCATCATCATAGTGCATGCATAATAAAAAGAACATACACAAATCCAAGTTACAAGTTTATGGCGCCGTTTTCGGGGATTGGTAACGGTTAATGTTGAATACTTTTGTGGTATTTTGCAGGACCGATCTCTTTGTATTGGTTGTTTATCGCAAAGAACAGTTTGATGGTTTATGAGTACTGGAATTGATCCAGAAATTCTAAGCTGACCCAGAGATTAGGTGTATTTTACATTAATGCCTTTTATTTACAACCCAATTTTACTTTTCTGCACAAACCAATTCTTATTCTTTATGTTAAACTGGTCGCATTTACCACATTAGTATTGCATTAACAACAACAATCCTCGTGTTCGACCTCAGGTCAATCTGAGAAACTTGCGTTGGAATTATACTTGGTTCCAATGCAAGAAAACTTGTGACACGCACTACATCATCGCATACTACGAAGCTTATCATCAATAATACATACATTTAGAATGTAGTATCGCAAAAATATCTTTATCGCAAAATAACTTGAGTGCATAGAGCATCATCAATTTCATTCATTTTTATAATAGATAAAGATAAATACAAATTTTGTCTATCAAGTTTCTGGCGCCGTTGCCAAGGACAAGAACTTGAATGATTCAATAGTGCAACATAAGCTATATTCAATAACATCATTTTATTATTACAAGTTTTTGGCGTCGTTGCTGGTGATTGGTAACAGTTAGTGTTGAATATTTTTGTGGTATTTTGTAATAGATCTCTGTTGTACTGTCTGTTTATCACAGAGAGTAGGCTGATGGTTTATAAGTACTGGGACTGATCCAGAATTCGAAGCCGACTCAAAGATCGAGCATACTTTTCGCGCACGAGCACACCAGAACCGTATTCAGCGAAGGGGAAACATGAATAACAACGATAGGCCTGAGGGGAATCAAGGGGTTAATCGGCCAACGCAAGATCCAATTTTCCTAGCAGCTGACCACAATATCCCAATGAGGAACTATGCGGTGCCCAATTTGTATGACTTCTCACCTGGAATTTCAAGAACCATGGTTGAGGAGAATGCACGATTTGAGATAAAGCCGATCATGCGACAAATGATCCAAAATGTGGGACAATTCGGAGGTCTACAAGGAGAAGATCTGCATGCTTACTTGAATAACTTCGTAGAAATGTCCAACACATTCTCCATACCTGGTGTGACGCCTGAAGGAATTTGGCTATACCTCTTCCCGTATACACTGCGGGATAAAGCAAAGAGGTGGGCTCATTCACTAGAGCCAAATGAAATCAATTCATGGGACCAGTTGGTTGAGAGGTTTATGAAGAAATTTTTCCAGCCAGCCGTCAATGCAAGAAGATAGAGGGACGTGTTAAATTTTGAATAGATGAAAAATGAAAATTTGAGCACCGCCTGGGTGCGATTCAAACGGTTAGTGAAGAACTGTCCGCACATCGGGATTTCCGATTGCATTCTGATAGAAACTTTTATAATGGCTTGGATTGATCAACACAAGCAGTTGCTGACGCCTCCGTAGTAGAAGGGTTCATGGACAAGACCTATACGAAAGCGAAGATCATCTTAGATCGCCTTTCTTGAAATACAAATGATTGGATGGATCACAGATATGGGGGAAGAGGCCCGAAACGAAGAAGAGCAGAAAGTACCATTGTACCAGTTGATACAATGACTACCCTGGCCGCCCAGATGGCTACAGTAACCTCGCTCATCCAAACTATGGCTGTTAATCAAGGACATTTCTCTCAAAGTGCAGCACAAGCCAATGCACTGATGCAAGTGGCAGCATGCAAGTGGCAGCAGTAAGTTGCATCCAATGTGGAGAGGGGCACTCGGTGGAAGTCTGCTCGTTAAATCCACAATTCGTATACTCTATTCACAATGACCTGTTCAACAATACCTACAACCCTGGTTGGCGGAATCACCCCAACTTCAATTGGGGAGGGAATCACAACCAGGGGGGCCAAATGAATCATCAGAATAGTCATCCCGAGAATCGAGGTAATCCTCCGATTTTCAATTTTCAGAATCAAAGCCAAGGTAATTTTCAGAGTAGACAGCCATACGACCAACCGTCCTCATCTAACACCTCTTCTAGTACCTCATCTTTGGAAACACTACTAAAACTATATTGAGAAGAACGAGGCAATCATGCAATCGCAAGCTTCCTCCATTAGAAATTTGGAGGTGTAGGTTGCACAGCTTGCGAACGAGCTTAAGAATAGAGCGCCTGGTACGCTACCCAGCAGCTCGGAAGCACCTGGACCAAGTGGAAAAGAACAATGTCAAGTAGTGACATTGAGAAGTGGTAAGAAGATGGTCCACATGCCACCAGTACCGGAATCAGTAAAATAGCCAGAAGATTCAATGAACAATAATGACCACTCAATCACAAAAAACAGATCTACCAGTTCAGAAGCAACTACCTCTACAAGGAATGAATCTCAACAAGACATAATCGAAGTCACCGCAAACTCCAGCCTAAAAAACACAGTAAGTAGGGGACCTCAATGAATAGTCAAATGATCAGAAAGTACGGCGGGATCCTCCAACTTTCCCGTCTAGGCTAAAAAAGAAAGATGATAGTAAACAATTCAAGAGGTTCCTGGATGTTCTCCGATAGCTACATATCAATATCCCCTTAGTAGAAGCGCTGGAACAAATGTCGAGCTATGTGAAATTCCTCAAGGACATAATCGCCATCAAGAGGAAGATCAGGGAAAATGAAATTGTCTCACTAACGTATGAATGTTGTGCGCTCTTCTAGAATAACATCCCCAAGAAAATGAAAGATCCAGGGAGTTTCACATTGCCATGCTCAATAGAGGGTAAAGAAGTCAGAAATGTGTTGTGTGACTTAGGGGCAAATATAAACCTGATGCTCTTGTCAATCTTCAAGAAGTTAAACATCGGCAACGCAAGACCCACCACAGTTACATTACAGTTGGCTAACAGATCAATAATGAATCCAGAGGGCAAGATAGAAGACGTACTTGTGCAAGTGAATCAATTCATCTTTCCTGGTGACTTTATTATATTGGATTATGAAGCTGACATTGAGGTACCGATCATCTTGGGTCGCCCATTTCTTGCAACAGGGCGAGCACTGATTGACGTACAGAAAGGATAACGTAATAAGAGTCAATAATCAGCAAGTAAAGTTCAACGTTCTCAATGTGTTGAAATACCCAGGTGATTATATGGAAAACTGCTAGTATGTTGGAGAACTGCATGAAAACATTGGCACGAGTTTCACGAGGGGTGGGGGGGGGGGGGGGGGGGGGGGGTGGTGGGGGGGGGGGGGGGGGGGGGGGTGGTGGCGCGCGGGGCGAGATGGTTGGGTGTGTGCGCTGGGTGGGAAAAAGTGGCGGGGGCAGGTGTGTGTGTGTGGTGATAGTTTAACAGGGGAGTGACAAGGGGGGGGGGGGAGCGTGGGTAGAGTAGAGAGGTGGGGGGGGGGCGGGGGGGGGGGGGGGGGGGGGGGGGGGGGGGGGGAAGTACAGAGGAAGAAGACTTTTAGATTGGCGCAATGCTGGGAGGGAATTGCGCAGGCAAAAAAAAATTTTTTTTTTTTTTTTTTTTTTTAACAAAAAAACTGAACTAGATTTTGAAATAATAAAGTTATTTGAACGAGCAACGCAGTAAACTAAGCCATCCATGGAAGAACCACCCATGTTGGAGTTGAAGGTGTTACCAGTGCACCTCAAATATGTTTATTTAGGAGGCAATAACACTCTACCAGTTATAATCTCTGCCTCACTGAGCAAAGAAAAGAAGGAAGCACTTATTCAGTTCCTTAAGAAATATGAAAAAGACTTGGGATGGACCTTAGAGAACATTCGAGGGATCAGTCCCTCGTATTGCATGCACAAGATCCGTCTTGAAGAGGGAAAAACAGGATCAGTAGAGAGACAGCTTCGTCTGAACCCTGGGTAAGCCCAGTGCAATGCGTTCCAAAGAAAGGGAACATGACAGTCGTCACCAACAGCAAAAATGAATTAATTCCTACCAGAATAACCACGGGATGGAGAATATGCATGGATACCGCAAGTTAAACTTGGCCACAAAGAAGGACCATTTTCCACTCCCGTTTATTGATCAAATGCTAGTTAAGCTTGTGGGGAATTAATTCTTTTGCTTTCTTGTCGGCTATTCAGGGTATAACCTAATCGCGATGGCGCTGGAAGATCAGAACAAAACAACTTTCAAATGCCCCTTTGGCACATTTACATTCCGTCGCATGCCATATGGACTCTGTAACACACCAGGCACCTTCCAAAGGTGTATGATGGCCATATTTTTAGATTTTCTAGAAGAGTCAGTCGAGGTTTTCATGGATGACTTTTCGGTTTTTGGCAACACCTATGACTCTTGTTTATCAAATTTGGAAAAACTTTTGAAGAGATGCGTTGAAACAAATTTGGTTCTGAACTGGGAGAAATGCCATTTTATGGTAGAAGAAGGAATAGTGCTAGGTCACAAGATATCAAAGGCAGGGTTGGAAGTTGATCAAGCAAAAATTGACATAATATCTAAGTTACCACCACCAGTCAATGTGACAACACTTAGGAGTTTTCTGGGACATGCGGGGTTCTATCGAAGATTCATCCGCAACTTTTCTTAGATTGCAAGACCCCTAAGTGCGCTCCTCGAGATTGACGGTGAATATGATTTTAATGACGCATGCGCGGAAGCGTTTGACACGCTGAAAAATGCGCTCATCATCGCACCTATTCTGGTTGTGCCCGATTGGACACAACCGTTTGCGTTGATGTGTGACGCCAGTGGATATGCAGTGGGCACAGTCTTGAGTCGGTGCAAAGACGAGAGTTTGCATCTTATCTATTATGCCAGCTAGACGCTGAATGATTCACAAGAAAATTATACAACCACAGAGAAAAAAAATGCTCGCAATGGTGTTTGCCTTGGAGAAATTTCGATAGTACCTAATTGGATCAAATGTAGTGGTGTATATTGATCATTCTGCGATCAAATACCTCATGACGAAAGAGGATGCAAAACAATATGATAAGATGAGTATTAATCCTGTAAGAATTTGACCTAGAGATCAAAGATCAGAAGGGCACTGAGAACCAAGTCGCATATCATTTTTCACGATTAAAAAATTGTGAGGTTCAGAAGAAAGAGAAAAAAATTGAAGAGAGATTCCCTGACGAGCAACTTATGACGGTATGCATTAATGTCCCATGGTATGTGGATATTGTGAACTTCATAGTTTATGGCCAAGTACCAGAAGACTATTCATACCAACAGAAGAAGAAGTTGAGGTACGAAGTCAAGTTTTATTTTTGGGATGACCCATTCTTGTATCGACTCGGACCTGATCATATTCTGTGTCGATGTGTTCCTGAGCACGAGACCAAGCACATTTTAGAACTTTGTCATGAGTCCCTTTATGGAGGACATTTTGGGGGGCAGCGGACCACCGCAAAAGTCCTACAGAGCGGCGACTTTCGGCCAACGGTATTCAAGGATGCCCATGCTCATGTTGTGCAATGCGATAGATGCCAGGGAACAGGGAACATGTCCAGACAGGATGAAATGCTTTTGACTTCGATCTTAGAAATTGAATTGTTTGATGTATGGGGAATCAACTTCATGGCCCATTTCCGCCTGCAGAGGTTCATCAATATATTTTGGTTACGGTTGATTATGTTTCAAAGTGGGTTGAGGCCATCGCATGCGCTAAAAATGATGCGGCCACGGTAGCGAAATTTCTCAAGAAAAATATTTTCACACGATATGGAACACCTCATGCCTTAATTAGCAATGAAGGCACACATTTCATCAACCGCATCATCACCAACATGTTGATCAAATTTAATGTCAGCCAGAGAGTTGCAACTGCATATCACCCACAAACTAATGGGCAGGCAAAAATCTCCAACAGAGAAATCAAGACCATCTTGGAGAAGGTAGTCAGTACCTCCAGGAAAGATTGGTCACCCAAGCTTGACGAAGCACTATGGGCATACAAGACTGCCTTCAAAACTTCAATCGGTATGTCCCCATATGCCTTAGTCTTCGGAAAAGCTTGCCATCTGCCTCTAGAGTTGGAACACAAAGCAATGTGGGTGAGTAAAAAGCTGAATTTTGATCTGTCAAGTGCGGGGGAAGTCCAAAAGTTGCAGCTGAACTAGCTAGTCGAGTGGGGAATGAATGCCTATGAAAATGCCAAGCTTTATAAAGAGTGAACCAAGAAGTGGCATGACGACCGCATAAGCAAGAGGACATTCTTCGTGGGTCAACAGGTACCTTTTATTTAATGCACATTTGTGATTGTTTCTAGGAAAGTTGAAGTCACGCTGGTCTGGGCCATTCCGCATCAAGACTATCTTTCCCCATGGCATAGTGGAGCTAACCACCGAGGATGGAAATAGTGCAATCAAAGTAAATGGTCAAAGAATTAAGCCCTACTATGGGGACAATGTGGAATGACGCATGGAGACCATCGACTTAAGCAAGCAGGATTGACCGCTTGCAAGGATGCTATTGTGATAACCTTGAAGAACCTCTTTCAATCAGCATCCCTACATCTATCTTTATCGCTTTCTTTAATACTTTCTTTACTGCTTTCGTACATTAGTTTATTGCTTTGTTATTGTGTTATTCAATTCAGTTTATCGCTTTCTTAAATTAGTCTTTACTGCTTACTTGAATTTACTTGTATTTCAATTCCAGCTTGCGTTAGTTTAATTTTATGCCTAGTAGAATGTATTTCCATTTTAGCCTTAGTTTGCATTGAACTTAATTTCTGTGAGTGAATATTAAAAAGAAAATGAACACCACAACGTCTTATCAACTTGGTTTTGGGGATAAGCGTTGTGATGTTGATGAAATTAAAAAAAAATAAAATAAACTTTTATAACGTCTGGTATGCATTGTGATGATGGGTGTATCTTGCGCTAATAAGATACACTTTTCGCCCGTCTTCCACAAATGCATTGCGTTGAGGGGTGTGTTGCGCGCGTATCTACACTGTGCCCGTCCTCAGTAGAAACGCACTATGTCGAAGGTAGTGTTGCGCTGGTAGAAATACCATGTGCCCGTCCTCCAGAAATACATTGTGTTAAGGGGTGTGTTGTGCTAATGCATACGTTGTGCCCGTCCTCCGCAAATATGCATTTGCGGTAACGGATGCATTGCGTTAATAATTAATATTGCACCCGTCTGATTAAAGAAAAAATAAAATAAAATGATAAAATTTTTGCGAGAGAGGAGTTGAATCGTTTCATCTTCCAAGGAAATTATGACTTAGCAGATGAAAGGACGTCCTTTCATTTAAATCATAATGGGAGGAGCACGACAGCAGGCTTTTTGAGAATACCGAAGCCTGCCACGTAGAGATTTCGTTGGGCCTATCAAGGCCCAACCTATAAATCTCACCCCTTTCAACTGAGGAGCTCATTTGCATTCCTCGCAAAAGAAACCCTAAGCAATTCTCTGCATACTCATTCCCCTGCCGATTTCCTTCCTCAAACAAAAAAAAATCTTAAATCTTTCACTCGGCCAAGCAAATGGCCGGACAATCTTCACACTCATCTTCCCTACCATCATCCCCTTCCCAAGCACTCGTCACCGCATGGGAGGCGACATTCCTCATTGCTAGCACTGCCTCACTGCCCAGCCCAAGTCTTCCCTAAGAATCGCTGGAAAACCTTGGCAAAAGACCTTTGTAGCAAAACCACTCACCATCCGAGAGGGGCTAAGCATGGAGAGTGCCCATGCCACCAGAACTAAGGTGGCACTCCCAGTACCGTGGACAGAAAGCGAACTGAGGCGAAGGGACGAAAGAGGTATTTGGCAGAATTTTGAGTAATATGGAAAGGGGGGGGGGGGCTACCGGAAGCTGGAGTTGTAAACCAGCCCCTACCTTCAGAGGAGGAAATGGTGGAAGCTTCGTGGACAATGGCCCTGGCCACTATGGATCCTAAGGAGACTATTCCAACAGACTCTAATGAGGGACCCATCAGGGCCATTTTGGAGGTTATAGGGGCGAAGAAGCAGCCAGGGATGGTTGAAGGGAAGAAGAAGAGAAGAAGTAAAGAAAAACAGTTGGGAGGAGATGAAGCTACCCGGTTGAAGAAGGAGAAGAGAAAAAAGGAGGAGAGTGAAAAGAAACAATGCAGGCGAGAAGAGAAGCGCTTGAAGAAGGAGTAGAAAAGGAAGAGGGCGAAAAGCCCAAATTTTGACGGAGAATCAACCATCGCAAGGGTGGAAAAGGGAATGTCAATGTAAGCCAAAGCATCAGCGCAACTACAAGTTTCATCACTGCATATCATAATGGTTGCAACTGAAGATAGAGAAGATCCTGACATCAACCCTCTTATGCGGCGTCACAAGGAGAATGCACCGCAAGGGTCAACAAGTGACCCACTATTCTTTCAACGCATAGTAGAAGAAGAGGAGAGAAGAAAAAGAAAAGTAGGGGAGAAGAAAGAAAAGTTGTCATGTGCGCGCCAAATCATCGCAACAGGCGATTTAGCGAGAAAACTTCACAATGAAACGGTCCACCGTGACAACGCAAGGGCGGCAGAAGAAGAAATAAGAAGGCTTGAGGAAAAGCAACGCATATTACTTGCCTCAGAGCAGTTTGAGAGAAAGATGAGAGAAGAAGAAGAAAAAGAAAAGAAGGAGAAAGAGGAGAAGGAAAGACGCTGCAAGGCCAATGTGCAACACGTCAGAGAAAATAAGAGAAAGGAAGGGGGGAATGGAAAAGGGAAAAAGAAGAGCAACGCAATGAAAGGGAACGCAAACAAAGACAAAAATCCCGCCTTGCGTCTGCTCAAGACAAGGGCAAAGCTAAAGTTGTGAGCAACGAGCTTGCATCGACCAGGAGACGCCCATCAACAAAGAAAGAAAAATGATGATATGATGATGGAAATGGGTTTCTTCCCTGCGTCAACACCACTACCAGATTTGATCATGAGTGTTGTGTTGGAACATGGGTGGGAAATTTTCTGCCAATGTGCCTCTATTGTTATTCCTGCGGCAGTGAGGGCCTTTTATCGTGGCCAGCTCCATGACACAGAAGATGCAGTGATCATTGAAGGGTGGGTAGTGCCATTAAGCGCAAAGGACATCAATGAGCTCTACAAGTTGAAAAACCTCCCAGAAGCACCGGGTAACAAGATAATTGATGATCCTGAAGAAGAGCACATGGAGGATGCGGTGAAGGTATTAACACTACCGAGCACCAAGTGGTCGGTATCATTAACAGACATTAAGACCCTCGCCTCCAACAAGCTACTCCCAGAGGCACAACTTTGGGTGTATTTGGTGAAATGGCGACTCATCCCAACAACGCATGACAAAACAATTTCAAGGGATCGAGTGATGGCCGCATACTGTATAGTGTGCGGCATTTTGATTGATGTAGGCCAACTTATTGCAAAGCAGATTCGAGGTTTTGTTGGCCGTGTGAGAGGCTAATACTTATTCCCGTGGATGATTTCAAGTTTGTGCCTCTCTGTGGGCGTAGGCATTAACGAAGAGCCCATGCCTAAAGTTCAAGGCATCATCCACATGAAGATCCTGAGAATGCTTCTTAAGCATTCCCCACATTGCTCTGAGCTTCCAACCAAAAGGCCCCTCATTGATCTCAATGCGCCGCAACCACCCAAGCCCAAGAACCAGCACTGCAATGTTAAAGGAAAAGAGATAGTCCAAGAACAATCACCGCAAAAACAAACCCAAGTACCCTTGAACCCTTTGCCTTTAATCATTCACCCACCGACCCCTCCAATAGAACCCCTTTCCCCTCTTCCCGAACACTTCACAAACCTCCTCCTTGCTCCAGATTCCAAAACCAAATCTCCAGCAGCGTCCCCTCACCATCCATCTCCACCTCACTTTTCACCACCATCGCCGCATTTCAGGAATTTCGGACAGGATTGATTGCGTAACAGAAGGAATATTCACTCCACCATTTCAGGAATTGCCATAACAATAAAGTGGGGACAATAAGTCCGAGAGTCAAGCTCGCCTATAAATAGCTTCTGAAATTTCATTGAAAAATATGCTTGAATACATAGAGACTTGATATATTGATCTGAGAGAGAGACTAGTTGAGCGACTAATCAGAGTAGATCCGGGAAGAATTAAGAGATAAGGCTGAGAGATGAGTCTTCAGGCAAAGAATCCTTTCGATCCTTGCCGTTGAAGCTCTGTACGAAGGTCACTTCTACCAGAAGAGCGAGCCTGAGATGGAAGCTCTTCTCTTCATTCATTTCACATGCCGACAAGCAAAACCCCCGTCGAGATCTGTGTCAAGACATTGACACTCTTCTGTATTTGTTTCTATCTCTTTATCATCACTTGTATTCATCTTCTTTAGTCTTTCATTCCCACCATATATCAGACGCTTTATCTTAGTATTAATTGTTATGCTCATTTCCATCTCCATCTCTCTGTCTATTTCTGTTCATCCATAATTCACTTTCTCCATGACGTTTTCTTAATCCCTTGGATACTTAGCAATAATTAAGCAAGTCAATTAATTGGGTTAAGGAAATAATTAAGTTTAGTCAACGCATGCTCAACGGCATCTTCACCTGTGAGAGCATAAGTGAAGATGTCATTTTGCCTATCGGGAGAGGGTTGGAAGAATACGTTAACTAAAGCGAGAAGTACTTCCAGAGATGGAAGCAACCTTCCATTCATCACGTTCATCCATGTTTCACCATAGAGATATGGGAACACGGCCGATCATTGAGAGGTGTACGCCAAGGGAAAGCCGAACCTTAGTTATATCTTTAACGCAATTAACAAACTTACGATGTTTTTATTAATTATCCCTTTGATTACTTGTAGAAATACAAGTTATTTATGCCACCTTATCTAGATATTGCAGCCAAAAGATTAATGAATATGCACCGATTGTATGAAAATCAGCTTAGAATTTCAATAATTATAAATGTTTGCAATTACACCCACTAACACCATAAAGATGGAAAACAGGTCGAATTTTACTCTGTTTTGCAGGAGACCAAGTCACCGCTTGCGCTCCAAGCTCATGAGAAACTGATCAACGCATCTCTGTCACACTGCGCTCGTCAATCAACAATGAAGAGACGATTACTGCAATGATGGCGCAATGCGACAGTCGGTCCAGAGCTGTGTTTCAACCGCATGCGGTGATAACAACAACACCGCATGCGAACCCATGATCGAAAGATGCAACTAAGCAACACAAAAGCGGAGAATTGAGACACGTGTACAACTAACGATTGTGCAGAATTGACGGTCTGATTGCATAACAGAAGGAATAATATCCCTCCATCTTCGGAATTACCATAACGATCAAGTGGGGACCACAAGGTTGGAGTCAAAGATCTGTACCTATAAATACACCATTGATTTCAGAGAAAAAGGGAAGCTACGAAACAGGGGGTAAGTGCTGCAAAATTGTTGAGAGAAAAGGCTGAGCTGAGTGCTTAAGTGAAGAAATTCGCGAAGAAGATGAGATAAGGCCAAAAGGTGAATCTTAAATCTAATCTGCCAAACACCCAATTGAAAGCTCTATGCAAAGATCCCTTCTACCAGTGGAGCAAACCTGAGAGGGAAGCTCTTCTTGCCATCAAATCCATCCTATCCAGCAAATAGATCTTCATCGAATCAGTGCCACGACATTGGCACTTTTTTGTATCTGTTCTATCTCTTTCATCATTGTTTTCACTGTTTCTTTACCTCTGCATTCACACCATGTATCTATGCTTAATATAGATATTAAATGTTTCGATAGCTTTCATTTATAATCTTCTGTCTATTTCCGTTCCCCCATCAATCACTTTCTTCATGATGTTTTCTTAATTCCCTGATAAGTAATATGAATTAACCAAGTACTTAATCTGTGTTAAAGATATAAAATGCGTTTAGCTAAGACATGCTAGACTACATCTTCACCTATGAGAGCAGAAGTGAAGATGCGATTCTGATCTATCGAGAGAGGGGTAGAATAATGCATTAACTAAAGCGAGTAGTACTTCCAGACATGGAAGCAACCTTACGTTCATTACGTTAGTCTCTGTTTCACCACAGACATGTGGAAGCGCGACCGATCACTAAGAGGTGTACGCCAAGAGAAGAGCGGAACAGTATTTTTAGCTTCAATGATATTAAGAATTTGTGTTGTTTATATTATTTGTCTTTCTCTTTCTATTCTATTCATAAGACTTGCCACCGCGTCCCACGTCTTTGCACAACTTTCACAGCCAGCCTTGACCCCTACATCTTGTACACGAAGCCTGTATCTTGTATCATCTAGCTTAGGTTTATTGATTTTTATTTTATTATCGCATCTTTACTGCTTTACTTTACTTTATCACAATTTATATACCTGTACAAACACATTTTTAAAGATTGAAAACCTGGCCGTATATATCATGAACATACCACAATAACCTAAACCAGTCCCCGTGTTCGACCTCGGATCACACCGAGAAACTTGCGGTGGAATTACACTTGGTTCCATCGTAAGGAAACTTGTGACAGCGCATGGCATACTACATGAACATCCATAATTAACGCATATTTAGAAGTAGTATCGCATCGTCATGTGCAGAGAACATCATGCATCATTGTTATAGTAAACATGCGTAACAAGTTTATGGCACCGTTGCCAGGGAGTGGTTAACAGTTTATTGTTTGAGTGTGTTTTTGGTATTTTGCAGGACAGATCTCATTGTACTGCTTGTTCAACGTGGAAAGCAACCTGACGGTTTATGAATCCTGGTGCTGAACTGGAATTTGTAGATGACCCTAAGATCGAGTGAACTTTCCGCGCAAGGGTACGTCAGAACCGAATTCGACAAAAAAAGGCAGCCAGCATGGCAGACAACAATGATAACATGGTACCGGTTGCAAACCAAGGGGATGTTCGACCGACTCAAGATCCTGTTTTCCTAGTGTCTGACCACAACATCCCGATGCGTAAATATACGACACCCAATAAGTATGATTTTTTTCCTGGAATCTCGAGGCAGACTGTGGAGGAGAATGCGCGTTTTGAGATTAAGCCAGTCATGTTGCAGATGATTTAAAATGTTGGGCAGTTCGGAGGTCTGCAAGGTGAAGACCCACATGCCCATCTGACCAGCTTTGTCGAGATGTGCGGCAATATTTCCTTACCTGGCGTTACTCTAGAAAATATAAGATTGTATTTGTTCCCTTACACCTTGAGGGACGAGGCTAAGAGGTGGGCTTACTCACTGAAGCCAAATGAGATCACTTCATGGGAGCAATTGGTGGAACGGTTCATGAAGAAGTTTTTCCCACCTGCCATCAACGCAAGGCGACGAAAGGATGTGTTGAACTTTGAACAGAAGAAGAATGAAGCCCTAAGCACCGTCTGGGTGCGATTTAGGAGACTGGTGAAAAACTGCCCGCATATCGGGATTCCCGATTGTGTCTTGATGGAAACATTTTACAATGGCCTGAACAGAGCAACGCAAGCTATTGTTGATGCCTCCGCGGCAGGTGGTTCTATGGATAAGAAATACATGAAGGCCAAAGTCATCCTCGACCGCATCTTGCGGAATTTGGATGATTGGATCGACGATGGTTATGGAGGCCGAGGCGACGATAAAAGGAAAACTGAAATAGCCATTGTCCCTTCGGAGACAATGACCACGTTGGCCGCGCAGATGGCCACTGTGACCTCGATCCTTCAGTTAATGGCAATCAACCAAGGAGCCATTTCCCCACAATCAGTGTAACCCGCTGCAGCGGCTCAAGTGGCCGCAATCAGCTGCGTCAATTGTGGAGGGGCTCACGGAGTTGATGGGTGTCCATTGAATCTTCAGCAAGTGTGTTCTATCTAGAACAACCCCTTCAGCAACACCTATAATCCGGGTTGGAGGAGCCATCCTAACTTCGGTTGAGGAGGCAATCCCATCCGAGGGGGGCCAGGGATCCATCAAGGGGCAGTAGAGGAAATCCTTCTTTTCACCATAGCCAAGGGCAATCAAGACCGCAGAACTAGCAACCATCATCGTCTAACACATCAGGAGGCTCATTAGAGACGCTACTAAAGCAGTATATAGATAAAAATGATGCTGTGATGCAAGCACAAGCGTCCCCTATAAAGAATGTGGAGATCCAAGTTGGCCAACTGGCCTCTGAGCTAAGAAGTCGAACACCGGGAACATTGCCCAGCAATTTAGAAGCCCCGGGATCTACAGGGAAGGAGTAATGTTTAATGCTTTATTGAACTTCTGTCTCTTTAAATTCTGAATTCTGTCTTAAATTCTTCATTTAATTCAATTTTTACTTTATGAATTTATTTCCTCATTCACTTCTCTGCATTTAATTTCGTCTCGTCTTTAATTCTTTGACTTTTTTTTTTTTGTAGTCAGTGCATTGTGCTTTAAATTGTGAATGATTGAGTAATAAAGGAAAATATATCGTCGCAAGACATAACACTTGTGTTGATGAAAAAGATATAATAAAAATAATAACAAAAACATCTAACAACAAATATGCAAGGCGGCAATGAATGCATATCAAACCAATCAGGAATGCACTATGTTGAGGTATTCTCCAGAAATGCGTTGGTTATGGGATGTGTTACGGGGATATATACGTTGTTGCCCGTCCTTTGCGAAGATACAGTTGCGTTGGTGAGCACAATGCATTATTCCTTTTTCATGCATCCATTCAAATAAAATATTAAAGAAAAATTCATTTGCTAATTTGGGAAGAAGTCCAATCGATTTGTATCTCCAAGCAATTATGACTTGGCAGACGAAAGGCTTGCCATCGCATACCATGATCCTTTGTAACACTAATTATCCCTTCTATTTCTGATTCATACATAAAGACTTGCCATCGCATACCACGATCTTTTGTATAAACTTCACAGTCAGTCTCGAACTCAGTATCATGTATAGCATGTATCTTGTATCTTGTATCACGTTAGCTTAGGATTTATTTTCAATGCAATTTATTTTATTAGCGCACCTTTATTTTACCGCACTTTAAATCCATGTACAAATAACAATTCTTATTAATTATAAAAATCGGTTGAATGTATCACAAAAGTAACACACTAACGAAACAATTCCTATGTTCGATCTCGGATTACTCTGAGAAATTTGCGTTGGAATTATACTTGGTTTCAGCAGAAGGAAACTTGTGACAACACATTACTCCATAGCATACTACAATCATATTGTTAACAACGCATATATCTTTAGAAGTAGTATCGCATAAAATGTGCATGAGCAATAACATAGCATCACATTAAATTTAGCATTACAAGTTTATGGCAACATGAACTTGTAGCACATCATCATGCATGCACAGTAAACAACCAATATCAAGTCATCAACTAGTGGTCCATAAAAATACATCTTGAAGGTAATTGCAATAGGTAGCATTTTTAGGGTTAATAATTAAATGTATGTCAATATTTTAAGAAAAAATACAAACATAGCAAAATTTATCAATGATAAACTATATTACTAATATAGTCCTATTAACGATATAGCCTATCAATAGTAAACTCCAAGAATTAGATCTAAATTTTTCTATATATACATTTTTTTTTTTTTTACAAGGGGCCATATTTGCTGATACTTTGGTATTCGGTGTCATATTTAAGTCTATAGAGACATATTAAAAAACATAATAAAAACATAGCAAAGTGTCTTAATAATAGACTTAGTTGTTGATGGACTCCTTGATAACTTGTAGAAATACAAGTTATTTATACTGTTTTATTTAGATATTGCGGCTTAAAGAGAGAAAAATTGCGTCGAATGTATGAAAATTGGCTAAGAAATGCAAGAATTATAAATTATCATAAATACGCCTACTAACACCATTGCGATGGTAGAAAAGGATGTTTCCATTCTGTTTTTTCACCGCTTGCGTTCGTGGCTCAAAGAGAAACTGAACAACGCATCTTCGTCACATTGTGCCTGTCAATCAATAAGGAAGAGATGATCAATGTAATGACGACGCATGCGACAGTCGATCCAGAGCTTAACTTCAACCACATGCGATAATAAAAAATAACACCGCATGCAGGCACACGATCGAAGATGCAAAAGAGCAACGCAATTGCAGAGGATTTAGACGCGTGTACAGCTGACCGTTGTGCATTTCTGACGGGATTGATTATGTAATAGAAGGAATATTCATTCCATCATTTTTGGAGCTGCCTTAACAATAAAGTGGGGTTCACACTGCAAAGAGTCAAAGCTGAGCCTATAAATAGCATCTGCAATTCCATTGCAAGATACAATGGATACGGGTATATTTTGATATTTGTATATTGAGAGAGAGACTGACTGAGTGCTGATCGGAGTATATCCAGAATTAAGAGACAAGGCCGAGAGGTGAGTCTCAGGGCAAATCCTTTCAATCCCCGCCGTTGAAGCTCTGTACCAAGATCAACTCTATCGGACGAGCAAGCCTGAGAGGGAAGCTCTTCTTTCCATTCATTCCATATGTCGGCAAGCAAATCTACCATCAAGATCTGTGTCAAGACGTTGGCACTCTTCTGTATTTGTTTCTATCTTTTTATAATCATTTGTACTCATCTTCTTAATCTCTATCATTCACACCATGTATCAGATGCTAAATTTTAATATTGAATGTCATGATCATTTCCATCTCCATCTTTCTATCTATTTCCATTCTTCCATAATTTGCTTTCTTCATGATGTTTTCTTAATCCCTTAGTGATTAGTATGAATTAAGCAAGTAAATTAATCTGTGCTAAAGAAATAAATATATTTAGCTAAAGCATGCTAGACAACATCTTCACCTGTGAGAGAAGAAGTGAAGATGCCATTTTTCCTGTTGAGAGAAGGTTGGAAGAATGCATTAACTAAAGCAAGAAGTACTTCTAGAGATGGAAGCAACCTTGAGTTCATTACGTTCATCCCTGTTTCACCACAGAGATGTGGGAATGCGGCCGATCACCGAGAGGTTACGCCAAGGGAAAGCGGAACCTTAGTTATATCGTTAACACAATGAATGTACTTGCGATGTTCATACTAGTTATCCCTTCTATTTCTGACTCATACATAAAGACTAGCCATCGCATAACACGATTCTTTGTACAATCTTCACAGTCCGTCTCAACTTCAATATCATGCATCCTATATCCTTTATCTTGTATCATAATAGCTTAGGTTTATTTTTATCGCACTTTACTTTATTATCGCAACTTTACTTTACCGCACTTTAATTTCTTGTACAAACACACACTCTTTTATTAATTGTAAAACCGGTCAAATATATCACGAAGGTAACGCATTAACGAAAACAATCGCTGTGTTCGACCTCAGATCACACCGAGAAAATTGCGTTGGAATTATACTTGGTTTTAGCACAAGGAAACTTGTGACAACGTATAGCATACTACAAGCATTTCATTAATAACAGATACATCTAGAAGTAGTATCGCATAAAGTGTGCATGAGCAATTACATAGCTGAACATACATTTTCCCGTTACAAGTTTATGGCAACATGAGCTTGTAGCGCATTATCACGCATGCATATTCACATTCACCAATGCGTAGTGTGACATAAGAAGATAAATTTTATGTTTACAAGTTTCTGGCGCCGTTGTCGAGGACATGGGCTTGTATCATGCATCATATATCGTTATGCATATGCCTAAAATAGAATCATCGCATTTTATGTTTACATTCCTATTAGTGATATAATCTATCATTAGTATATATGCTGATACATAGCAAAATTTCTTTTGGATAGAGCTATCTGTTGATACTTTGACATTTATTGCTATATTTACCGCTACATCATTCTTTTATTATTAATTTTTTTTATTCATTTGTGACCAATGAAAATAATAGAAAAAGTTGAAAGGTGAAATTGAATTCACTAAAGTGGAAAAAAAAATATAATATGTATGGTAAAGGAATTTACATGGGTTTGTAAAATGAGTATAAACTTCAAATCAAATAAAGTTTTGATAATGTATGGACCATTCATATTCAATAGTTTTTCCTTCATTCTAACTTTTACTCCAAATATATTTTTAATTAAATAGAATAGATTCCCATTTAGATAATTTTTTTTAATAAAATAAAGAGAATGATGGAAAGTCATCCATCAATGTTTCAACTTTTAGTTAACATGATATAACCAGGATAATGTGGAGATAGGGGAGGGAGAGACCAACGGGCATAACGGCAATAATCTAATGCTTAAGGGTCAAAACGGTTTAGTTAAAGGCGTTGGAGGTAGACGATCACAGTGGGAGCATGTGATGCTCATCGTTTAGTTAAATGCGCGCGCTAAACGATCGTGTAGTTAGCAAGCCTCTTCACTTAGTTACTACATACACGATCGTATGTATGCTATACTGAGGCGCTAACTAAGTGATCGCTTAGGCAATGGTGGTTTACGGAATCCTAGTCATATAGACAATTACGGAAGGCGGGCATTGTGCGGAGCGCACTAAGCAATCACGTACTTAAGCTTCATCGCTTAGCAAAAGGTACACGATCGTGTAGTAATTGCTAAATGATCGTTTAGCTCTGCGAGCGTTGGTAAGTGATAGAGCAAACATTTGTTTTATCATGTAGACGATCGTAGGGAGTTAAATACACGATGATTGGAGACACGATGCTTTGACCGAGTGATTCAAGACCCAACTCACCTGTTTGAACCGGAGACTCCTTGTCTTTGTAATAGTTAGCTTCAATTTTGTGATTTGAAGGCAATTTTACCCGGTTCATCAATATTGATTTATTATACATGTGATGTATGGTGCTTATATACCAAAGTGTTTGACATATAGTTTAAAACCCACCTTAGGTTGTGCAGTTATTCATGCATCATGTATTATAAATGTTATAATCGAGCATGAAGAAATTACTTGAAAGCATGTGCATGCATCATGAAATATAAGAGTTATATTTTGCATGCAGTGAGCATTATCATGCATCATCCTTTTATTGTAAGTGTTATAGTCTAAGAGGGAATGGAAGTATGTTATGCTTGGTTTCATTGGTGTTTTGTATAAGTGTTATATAAAAGAAGTAGCAATGAATGGACAATGCATTGAGCATGACACTTAGGCTGTTTATAATCTTTATGAATGCCTTGCATGTGTTAGCTTAGCATTGTGTTTTTGGTTTTTTCTGTTTATAAGTGTTATAAAGGAAATTAGAACTAAAATCAATAAGAAAGAGTTGCATACGAACTTAGGGTGAACTCAAGTTTTTTAAAAGGGTTTTAAAATTGGTTTGAGATAGACCTAAGTTTAAGTTGTTCTAAAGAGTTTAGTAACCTAGATTATTCTTTTAAAATCGGTTTAATAGGATTAAATTGATTGGCATAAAAGATTAAATTTGTTTTAAACCTATCTATAAGAGACCTTTTGTCTAAGGCGGGTTCTGGCTAGGCTGGGGTTCTTAAGTTGACGAAAACATAACAGCCCTACCTGGAAACCTACCTGGAAAGGTGAATTAGATAGATTTTCAACAAGCATGCGCCAATTTGGTCAAAGACTCCATTAAAAAGTTTAATGGATGATGATCAAAAGTTGTTTAACTATCCAAGGTAAAAGTTACTCTTGGGCAAACATAAAAGTCAGTTAAAATCCTTAGTCGTATTTTTTCTAAGTAAGCTAAACCCCAGGTTATAAAATACTAAGTGGGAGGAAGAGATGTATCTGATATATCTATGATTCCACTCACGTTTCTCCCTGTATGTTCACACCATGAGATTCATGTTTGGCCTCGTGGTGTCTTGGGAGCATCCCCCTTCAGATGGTGTTTGCATGAGTCAATATCAAGGTGGATAGAGATAGTGTTTATAGTAAGTGGGTGAAGGGTGTGTGTCAATACGTCCTATGGTATCTGTCATTGGTTCACACCGTGAGATCATTCTGTACTCCCTCGTGTCGCCTTTGAGCGTCCCCCTTCAGATGGGTTTTGTGTAGTTGGTCAAGATCAAGGTGAACTTTAGAAATGATAGGGTTGCTTTAGGTTTTGCCCCAATTAGATTTTTTTTGCTTCGGATTGGCTTTTTGAGATGGACCTCTAGAGCCTAAAATGACGGGTCACACTTACAGGAGATTGTTAAGTAAGTTAAGGATCTCTTGGCCAAATCAATGATGGCTAGTCGTTATTGGAGCAAGAGTTGTGGGTTATACCCAGGTGGAGAGAGTTGACTATGAGGAGACTTTCTCACCTATTGCCATGTTGAAGTCTATCTGCATCCTCCTATCCATACCTTATATCATGACTATAAGATAAGACAAATGTACGTCAAAACTGCCTTTCTGAATGGTAATCTTGAGGAGACCATTTATATGGTGTAGCTCGAGGGATTCATGGCGCAAGGTCAAGAGCAAAAGTTTTGAAAACTGAATCGGTCCATTTATGGGCTGAAACGGCGTCTCGCTGTTGGAACATTCGATTTGATACTGTGATCAAATCGTATGGCTTTGTCCAAAACATTGATGAGCATTGTGTCTACAAGAAAATCATCAACAGTTAGAAGTTTTCCTAGTGTTGAATGTAGACTATAACCTACTCATTGGGAATGATGTAGGTTTACTGACATCAGTTAAGAACTGGCTAATGACCTAATTCCAAATGAAAGATTTGGGAGAGGCTCAGTTTGTTTTTAGTATTCAGATCTTTCGGGATCAAAAGAACAAAGTTCTACTACTGTCTTAGGCATCGTATATTGACAAGATGTTGCTTAAGTACTTGATGTAGAACTCCAAAAGAGGCATGGAGTTACATTGTCTAAGGAAATTTGTCCTAAAAAACCTCAAGAGGTTGAGGAGATGAGACGGGACCCCTATACATCTGTCGTTGGTAGTTTGATGTATGTGATGTTGTGTACTAGATCGAACATCTGCTACATTGTGGGGATAGTCAGTAGATATCAGTCTAATCCAGGACAGGGTCACTGGACCGCCGTCAAGAACATCCTTAAGTATCTTCGGAGTACGAGGGGCTACATGCTCATGTATGGATCTAAGGATTTGATCCTTATTGGATACATGAACATTGACTTTCAGACTGATAAGGATTCTCGAAAATCCACTTCAAGCTTGGTGTTCACTCTGAATAGAGGAGCTGTAGTATGGCGAAGCACTAAGCAGGGGTGCATCGGTGACTCCACGATGGAGGCCGAGTATGTAGTGGCTTGTGAAGCTGCTATGAAAACCAATTGGCTTAGGAAGTTCCTGACTGATCTGGATAGTGTTCTAGACATGTCTAGGGCCATCACCCTTTATTGTGGTAATAGTTGTGTTGTGGCGAACACCAGAGAGCCGAGGAGTCACAAGGGTGAAAAACATATAGAGTAGAAGTATCATCTCATCCGCAAGATAGTTCATCGAGGCGATGTGATAGTCACAAAGATCGCTTCGGAGTACAACGTGGTTGACCCATTTACGAAGGCTCTCACGGTTACAGTTTTTTAGGGTCATGTTCAGAGCATGGGTCTATGGGACCGTCTGCGGCTGGACTAGGGCAAGTAGGAGTTTTTGTACTAGGCCTTAGTGCCCTAGTTTTTTGTTTTGTACTTGTTTTTATCTTATACACCCACTCATTTTAGAACATGTGGCAGATTGTTGGAGTTGATGCCTTAAACGCTCATAGGGTCTTGTAGTTTGTAAACACCTGTATGAACAAACGCTTGTGATGTAATAATATAAGATTTTTTCATCACTGTTATCTATGAAATATGAGATATTTAATTTCTATTAACCACAAACCAATATACGAAGATCCTTGGTTGTCGTTGTAACTTAAGGAGTTAGATGTAACTACAAGGGCAAAACGGTAAATTGGCCGAGCTATACTTACAAGCAATCTATGAAGGGTTATCGTACTGTTGACTGGTTATATCCGATGGACACAAAAATATATCTATGATGAGAAGAGTGCAACTGTCAGTCTTTAGTGGAGTGCCCGACAGTTAACGGATGGTGGATCTCATGATTAAAGAGTTTAGTCAGCTATTCACGTACCGTTGGAGCTTCAAGCTACAGCTCCATAAGGCCCCCTTGGTAGCTAAATGGATTCAAGTTGAGAATTAGTTTTTGGGTCAGTTTGAAGTGTTCAAATTGACAAAAGGGAGTTTAATTATGTATGATATAATTAAACTGGTTCAATTATATATGATATAGTTGATATGATGTATGAGATACATTAATTGAAGGAATTTGACATAAATCTGATGGCGAGGTTGAGGATCCGTTGTCTTATCAAAAGGCTATGCGATCATTTGCGCTCATGAAAAATATACTTAAGAAAGGTGGGCGCATAGATCCGGGGCATCTGGGTGAAAGCTTAATAAATCACGATGGGACAGAAAGCTGATGACGGTCGATTCCGAATTAAGTTGACAAGCCGTTAACGACATACTGTAGCAAGTACACTCAACTTTTCAGTGACAATTATCCGGCACATCAAACAGAGAATTAATGACATCCCATCAGTGCAATCACAAGAGAGAAGAAGCTTCTCACCCTGAAGCTCTATAAATACCAAAGGCCACCTTCATCAAAAGAGTTCGTCCAGTTTTTAGAGTTCACCATATAGACAATAGTTAGCCTTGTTCTTAGTTTTTCTTATACTTAAAAGGCGGGAGTGAGAGAAGGGAAAATACGTCGAAAGATCATCCTGGTCAGCTCGAGAGAGTGCTAGAGAGCGTGGAAAAATAGAGAGAGGGTCGACTCTTGCGAAAGCAAGAATATCTTTTGAGCAGAGTAGAAGAAGAACAGTGTAGAAGCCTTGGGGAGCAAGAAATTGCTACCAGACTCTTTATTTTTATTCTGCATTGTCATTATGTACTTCGATTATATATATATAGAATGGAACTTGCTTTTCTACATTTGTTCACTCTCTTTAAAATACGCATGAGTAGCTAAAACTATCGAATGGGTTGAGAAGTACTTAGTTAACATGACCTAGGATCTTCATTGTATGCGATCATCTTGTCTTATGTTACATCCATCACCCCTTTAGAGCTACTCGAGAGAAAGTCTAAAGAAAGAACCTAAGACTTGAGAAAGCTAGTTTGAATTTAGACTCGAGAGAGAAAGATTAGATTTGCATAAGCAAGAGATAGAGACTTAGAGATAAGCTCTATTTGTCAACATGCATCGCATGCAACCTAGAGATAGGTTATAGTAGTATGTGGTTGCCTTGTTTGTGTGTGTGTCAATCATCATCGCATAGACAAGAATAGAGGGTTATGTATAAGTCCTATAGATATCATCGCATATATCACACGCGTTCTAAAACTAGAAGCCATAGCATTTGCATTGAGAGATGATTTGCTGTTGTATGTATGTAGCATGACCGCATAACATGAACGCAATCCTAGGAAGTGTTAGTTAAACCCCTTCTCAACCCGTTACCACGCATACTCATCGCATCTTTCGTATTATTAATGCTTTTCTCAACTCCGCCGCATACACTTTATACTGTAAACAACAAATCAACCAACCATTGGATTTATTTGTTACCACAAAGTGATCTAAAAATTAAAATTGCATATTGTTTTCCTTAGTCCCTGAGTTTGACCCTAGGTTTACCAGGAAACTCAGTAGGATTTATACTTGGATCTTGCTGAGAAAACTTGCTTGCACAACACATTTTCCATCATCACATTCTTACCATTATTTCATGACATAGTAACACGCATCAAGTTTTTGGCATCGTTGCCGGGGACTTCGGCAATACATTGTGCTAATGGTAATTTTCTCATTTTCTTTGCAGCTTTCAATCTCTGGCAAATTACGACTAAGAGATTGAAAAAATGTTCCAACGAAGATTGGGAACCAACCGTAAACAACAGCAAGACAGATCTCCAAGAATGGCAGAACAACCGAAAGAGAGGGCCGTAAATGCAAATAATATAATGACCAACCCCATCCTCCTGGCGAATGACCGCAATAGACCCATTCGGGACTATGCGTCACCCAACTTATATGATTTCTCCCCAGGAATAATGAGGCTAGCTTTGGACAAATCGAGGTTTGAAATGAAATCGGTTATGTTGCAGATGATGCAAACAGTAGGACAGTTTGGTGGAAGGCATGGCGAGGATCCGCACGTCCATCTCAAGAGTTTCATTGAAATATGCAACACTTTTGTGTTCCCAAATATCTCTACCGAGGAGGTTCGACTAATGTTGTTCCCTTTTTCCTTATGCGATCAAGCAAGGAAGTGGGCCTATTCTCTCGAACCAGGGGAGATAACATCGTGGGAATAAGTAGTGGAAAAGCTCATGAAGAAATACTTCCATCCAATGGAGAATGCAAGAAGGAGGAAGTTAATTATGAATTTTAAACAGGAAATTGACGAATCGCTCAGTGACACCTGGGCGAGGTTTAAGAGGCTGGTAAGAGATTGCTCGCATAACGGCTTGCCAGATTGTCTACAGATGGAGATTTTCTACCACATACTGAACCTTGCATTGCAGACGGCTGCCAATGCGGCAGCAGCTGGTGGTCTGCTTGATAAAACTTACGATGAGGCGAAAAATGTACTTAATTGCATATCCAAAAATCACGAGGACTGAAAAGAAAGCGATCAAAGATTAAAAATTAAAGACAGTGACGCAAACAATGGGGCCATCGCATCCCTACAAAAAAAATGAATGAGATGATCTGTTTGATACAAGGCATCACAATTAATAGCACGAGAACACAAAAAGGACAGGTCAACGCAATTACTCAAACAACCACAAGTTGTGTCATCTATGGAGAAGCACATCCGATGGAAGAATGCCCAAGAAATCTGCAGTCAATATGTTTCATAAAGAATAACCCCTATTTCGATACGTACAACCCCAGATGAAGAAGGAAAAATCAACAACAAAGCTTTCAACCAGTGGTGCAAAAGGAAGGGCCACTAGGATTTTTCCCGGAAACAAACGGTCAAACGCATAACCAAACCAGCAGTTCGCAGGCATCGCAATCTTCATCCTTAGAGAGGTTGTTAAAATAGTATATTGAGAAGAACGAATCAGGGCTTCAGAATCAAGCAATGCCCATCCAAAATCTCGAAATTCAGCTATGACAGATTGCGAGCAAACTCAAAAATAGATCGCAAGGAGCATTGCCGAGCTCAACTGAGCTCTCTCGCAACTCTGGGGCTACATGAAAGGAACAATGCTTAGAAGTCTCTTTGCTAAGCGGAAAAATGAGCAGAAGTAGGAGAGGAACCCATCACGACCAACTTGAATGTAGTGACAACCGAGGACCCGTTGACATATGATTCAGAAGAGCCTGAGAAGATGAACCCAGAAGTTGCATCCACCTTCAAGCCTCTAGAACACGAGATAGAAGAAGTCCATCTACCACCATTCCCGCAAAGATTGAAAAAGAAATAGAATGATGAAGGAAAGATCGCTACAATGGTAGTAACACAAAATACGATGATCCCACCAAAAATGTGTGACCCAGGAATCTTCACAATACCATGCTCAATTGGAGGGGTCAACATTGGTCAAGCACTAGGCGATCCTCGGGTGAGTATAAACGTAATGCCGCTATCAATCTTTGTATGATTGAATATGGGCAAACTCACGCCCACGACGGAGACTCTTTTACTTACGGACAGATCCCGAATACTTCCCGAGGGAGAGCAGTCTGGCTAGGCTCCTTCTTCTCCCTTGCCACAGTCTTTCCGCTCCACAACGTCACAACTTGACATTGCTCTTTTCCCCTACCCCCTAGATTGCGTGGGAGTTCCGTTGAACTCGGCAGGGCCTCTTATGATCTATTCTTGAGTTCGCCCGCGATCTGGCCTATTTGAATTTTCAGGTTGCAGATAGACGTCGCTTGGTTTTGAAGCACTATTTCGTTCTTTTCAATATATTGCTTCAACAAACTCTCCACATAGGAAGATTGCGGGCCTGCGAACTATTGGCTTGATTATGCGTTTGACTGTTGGTTCGCGGGAAAAATCTGAGTAGCCCTTCTTTTTGTGCCACTGATTGAAAATTTTGGTATTGATTTTTCCACGCGAAGTTCGGGTGGTTTCTCCACCCAGGGTTGTACGTGTTAGAAAATGGATTATTCTTCACAAAATAGACTGACTGTGGGTTTCGCGAGCATTCCTCCATTGAGTGTCCTTCACCGCAAGTAGCATAACTTGTAGTCGTCTGGTTAATTGCGTTCACTTGCCCACTATGCGTTGTTGGGCTATTGATTACATTGGCTCGAGGATAAACAGAGAAGAAAGATGCGATGGAACCAGAGATTGCATCCACCTTGGAGCCGAAAGAATAGGGGACCGTAAGAATACAACTGCCACCATTTCCTCAGAGACTCAAAAAGAAGAAAAATGATGAGGTACAGTATCAATGTTTCATGGATATACTAAAACAGTTGCATATTAACATTCCGTTCACTGAAGAAATTGAGAAGATGCCCGTATATGCGAAGTTTCTAAAGGATATGGTGACAAAGAAGAGAGGCACTGGTAAGTTCACAACGGAGCTCAAAATCTATAATCCCACCAAAAATGTGCGACCCTAGGAGTTTCACTATACCTTGCTCTATTAGAGGATTATACATCAGTCAAGCGCTATGCAATCTTAGGGCCAGCATTAATTTGATGCCTCTGTCAATTTTCAAGCATCTGAATGTAGGACAACTCATGCCCACGATGGTGACTCTCCAATTAGTGGATAGATCTCTTGTGCATCCAGAGGGGAAATTGAAGGATGTTCTAGTTACAATCGACAAATTTATATTACCAGCAGACTTCATCATCTTGGACTACGAAGCAAACAAAGATGTATCCATCATCCTGAGGCGACCATTTTTATCTATCAGTCGCGTCCAGATTGATGTGTACAAAGGAGAGATCACGCAAAGTGTGAATGGATAGAAGCTCAGGTTTGACATTATCCAAATATTTTGATTAAGAAGTCCTCAATGAATTCGACGATGAACAAAGTTTGAATGACGAAGAGAAGCCTGAAGATGAAAATGAAGATGGGGATGTAATTGCATCCATTGTAGCATGCAATGCGATCATAGAAAAAACAACCAAAGAAGATGAGATGATCGCATCCCAAGAAGATAAGCCGACAGTGAATGAAGAAAGAAAAACAACAAAACCATCCTTGGAACAACCACCAACAATAGAGCTGAAGACCCTTCCTAACCACCTAAAGTATGCGTTTCTAGGGCAGAATGAAAAGCTACCTGTAATCATTTCCTCTGCACTTAATGAAGACTAAGAAAATCCGTTGCTGAGCATTCTGAGAAAGTATGTAAAAGCAATCGGCTAGACGCTTGCAGACATTAGAGTAATCAGCCCACATACTACATGCATAGAATTCGTCACGAAGAGAATCACAAAGGATCGATCGAACATCAGTGCAGACTCAACCCTACGATGAAGAAGATCGTAAAGAATGAGATAATCAAGTGGTTAGACACGGGCATCATCTATCCAATAGCCGACAGCATGTGGTTCAGCCCCGTGCAATGTGTACCTAAGAAAGGATGGATGACTATAGTCCCTAATGTAAATAAGGAACTAATACTGCAAAGGACCGTCACGGGATGGTGAATTTGCATGGACTATTGCAAATTAAATGCGACAATAGAGAAAGATCATTTCCCTTTGCCTTTTAAAGACCAAATGCTAGATCGCCTAGTTGGAAATGACTTCTACTATTTTTTGGATGGGTATGCCGGCTATAACCAGATCATGATCGCTTTTGAAGATCAAGAAAAAACCACATTCATCTGATGCATAACATTGTCTAGATATAGCTTAAACTACGTTGGGAGATAATCTCTCAACAAACAATATTTCATCAGAGAATAGTTGGAAAATAGGCATAGAGACACATTCTCCCGACGTACGACAACTATGCGTCGAGAGTTTATCCTAACTCCCAACGATGTCTATACCTCGTTGGTAGATAGGATCTCCCCCGGGGTCAACGTTTCATCAACGGTTGTTACACCTCTCCTGACGGTGCAGATGCCGTTGGGAGTTTGTTACACGACTGGATTTCCTTTTTCAATATCTTGATGCCTTGTAGTTCTTCAAGAGATATGCCTACTCCCGATGCCTTCGTCGGGAGATCGGGCCTAGTTTTTTAATATATTCCACTAATTGCTTTTTTTAAAAAAAACTTTGACCAGCATATAACCTAAAATTGAACCCATATCAACAATATTAAAGAAATCTAAAGTTTTCACATACATTGAGATTAAACAAAAGTCATTCATAGTATTACTTGCTACATAAAAGAGACAGAAATGTACTAGATAATAATGTCTACATATAGACTAGTGGTCCATCATAATACATCTTGCAGAACATATACAAGAAAGTTTGTTGACCATGTAGTGAGCTCGTGACTCCAAAAAGCATTTTTTAGAGAAAAGATTGAGGATGCATATTAAGATGCAAACATAGACAAGTCCACAAGTTTAGATAGTATGCAAAGTAGAATAACTCGAGCACATGTGGGAGGTGAAGGCGGGTAGAAAGTTATATAATAAGAATAAAAAAAAACACAACATAAAAAATAAAAAGAAACAAAAGGTTAAGAATTCTTTTTTGTCTCTCAAGTTTCATAGTGTATACATTTGGTTCCTACATTTTCATTAATAACGATTTGGTCTACATACTTTAAAACTCAATTTAATCCTATTAAAAATTTTGTTAGCTTGTCATTTATTTCATTTGATTTGTACAACCATCATTGGAAAATATTGACCTTATTGAAAAGGATACCATTATGCATTATATTGGCTTCAAATCGATAGAAAAATTGGATGAAAATATTTTCAATCATACCTAAGCCTAAATGAATGAAAAGAAATACATAGAATCCAAGGCTAACTTACATACCCTTTTCCTATGAGAAGAATATAAACAAACAATATTAATTAATCGATGTAAATCTCATCCAAACAATATTACTTCTCAACTATTAATATATATTATTTTATTATTTAGATATATTTTCTTAAGGTAATTGCAATAGGTAGCGTTTTTAGGGCTAATAATTAAATGTTTGTCAATATATATTTTTTTTAAATACAAACACAGAAAAGTGTGTCAATGAAGAACTTTATTGCTAATATACTCCTATTAACGATATAGCCTATCAATAGTAGACTTCGAGAATTAAATCTTAATTTTTCTATATCTATTTTTTTTTTTTTTGCAATGGGCCATATTTGTTGATTCTTTGGAATTTAGTATCATATTTAAGTCTATAGCAACGTTTCAAAAAAATAATAAAAACATAGCAAAGTGTCTCAATGATAGACTTAGTTGTTGATGGACTCCTATTAGCGATAAAGCCTATCATTAGTATATATGCTAATACATAGCAAAATTTCTTTTGCATTGAGCTACCTGTTGATACTTTGACATTTATTGCTATATTTACTACTACATCATTCTTTTATTATTAGTTTTTGTTTTATTTATTCGCAACTAAAGAAAATCACATAAAAAATTGAAAGGTGAAATTGAATTCACTAAAGTGAAAAAAAATATATATAATATGTATGGTAAAGGAATTGGCATGGGTTTGTAAAATGAGTATAAACTTGAAATCAAATAAAGTTTTGATAATGTATGGACCGTTCATATTCAATAGTTTTTCCTTTTAATTTTTATATAATTCATTCTAACTTTTACTCCAAATATATTTTTAATTAAATGGAATAGATTCCCATTTAGATATTTTTTTTAAATAAAATAAAGAGAAAGATGAAAGACACTCATCAATGTTTCAACTTTTAAATTAACATGATATAACCAAGATAATGGGAAGAGAGGAGAGGGAGACACTAACGGGCATAACGGTAATAATCTAATGCTTAAGGGTCAAAACGGTTTTGTTGGGTCAATATATGCTCACGACCAAGAGATTTTTTAGGATAAAATTTTTGGGAAATAAAACATATTGGAATCATATAATACAATTTTATATTCCACTTTTGAATGTTATTCGAGTAAATAGAAATAAATGATATTTATATATATTAGATGATTTTAATGAATAAATTTTATATAACTGAATAAATAAATATATTTTAATTATTCAAGTTAACTAATCTATGTTAATATAGTATTAATTAATTACGCTTTCTAATGAAATATTTAATTGTATTAATTTAGTACATACTTGTGAATAGAAACTACTCTGGCATAGATTCCAATTAATCAATCCATTATTGTTTTTATATATTACCACTGCAAGTCTTATAAAATAAATTTATATTGTAATTTTAATAATAAGTTTCAATTAAACATTTAAGATTTAAAGGCAGTTGTAAATATAGCAATTAGGCCCAAAGTATTAGTAAATATAACACAATAAAAAAAATTTACAAATATAAAAAATTTACTATGTCATTAATAGAAGTCGAGCAAGATAAAGTCTATTTTTAATATATTTTGCTATATTTATTATTCTTTAAAATTGTTGTTATACTGTCTGATAGGCAATTTGAAAAAAATGGATTCGATGAATACAGAGTTGTACTCGGTGTTTAGAGATATGTGTTTGGAATCATATTCATAAATTGATTTCAAATTTAAACAATTATTCAGAATGTTAAAATTTCAAATTCAAAATATCATGAAAATATAAAAATATTATTTTTAGAAATTGGACTATTTGGATAAGAAAATACTGAAACAATTTTAAATTACATAATCTAGATTATCTACTAAATGTATATTTGCAGAACAAGTAAATCTAAAAGTATAAAATAGAATTTGGATTACCTATCTAATAGATCCTTATTTGGAAATGGAACAATGAATATTGGAAATAGAACAAGGTGGAACGTTGCGGGTATAATCTTAAACCCAAATTTTATTTGTTCATTACCAAAATCTTTCATTATTGTTTACTCTTTTGTTCTTGGTTCATAACAATATAAACTAATTATTAATTTCATTATGCATCAATGAGCGAAAGATCGTGTTAGACTTTTATCACCCAATGATAGAAGTCCATCGCGATCTATTATTGATAGACGGTGTCATTTTTCTATATTTATAAATAAGTTGGTTCATTTTTCTTTATTTAAAAATAATCTCATGTCTTATGCTATATTATATTATTATGAGATATAAAAACATATGCTCAAGTTTAATTTTGAATAAGTTTAATACTTTTGATTTAATTCTAAATAAATTAAATAAAATAGGATGTTTTTTTTAAAAAAAAGAAATTAGTTTTATCCCTAAAACAAGAGGAGAAAAAATAATATAATTTGGTAAGAACATGTTTGGTCGACTTTGGAGAAAAAAAAAAGTTGCCTTTACTCAATGTAATCTCTCTCATTATGGTGTTTAAAAACTTGTAGTTAATCGAAGAAGCAGAGCTTCTTCAGGTATCTTGGTTTGATTGTTTTTTGGACATGAGTTCTTCTAGTTTCAAACAAAATACTTGGTACACAGTAAATATGGAGGTGATGTTGAAAGATAATGCCAATGGATGGGATCTTGCTGTTAACAAGAAAATCGTGATGCCAGATGGGACCGTGGAGTCTCAAGAAATACTACGGAATAAGCCAAGAAATGTGTGGTTCAATATCTTGATAGAAAAATTCTTACTTGGGAGTAGTGGGTTCGTCCGATTTCAGCTGTCTCAACTTGAAACAAATTGGAAGTCGGGGATTATCATAAGAGCCCTTGTGGTGGAAACATAAAAATGAGCATGAGAACAATATGTTAAGAGATAAATATAAAGTAATAGAATGAAATGATAAATAATAGGTCCTTTTATTTCCAAGTAAGAAGGGTAAGTTTAAACACATTATGTTTTAGTTATGTGTTAAATGTTGAATACTATGTAATACCATGTGAAATGATAAATAATACAACCTTTTGCGTACTAGCAATAAGGTTAGTTTAAACACTTTAGTATGATTTTCAATCAAATATGTATTGTGAATCAATACCAAGATCTAAATGAATCATGTTGTTATTGATCATTTGAATTTACATAAGTTCTTTCCATCTAACTAGTATATAAGGAAGAAACTAAAATCGCAGTACTCTTGATTGTACCATAGCATTTTCCTGTTGTCGTATTTAAGTCTATAATAATGCCAACATTCATATAAAAAATTTGAAACACAATACATACACTTTTATTAATATTCGATTCAATATATGTTTATGGAGAATTTTGGTGACTATTTTTCCAACCACCCATTGAGATCCATCTCTTTCATATTTTACTGTTATTCAAGACGAAAACAAAAGTTTCAATGATAAAGCGAGTAAATTCATAATCTTAGATAGTAAGATATTCTTAAATCAACATCTTAAAGTTATCGAGTACAATTATAACATGCATGTGTCTCAAAAAATACTCTAACTTTTGCTGAAGCATTGATCGGCGGAATTTGTCACCCAATTTTAGATCAAATACTTTAACTGTTTCTACCTAATATGTAGTTGTGGGAGCACAGGTCGAATTCAAGGAACCATTGAATTTCTCTATTAAATTGTCTACAACTCGTGCTAACTGAGGGGATGGTAGAGATTGATTTGTTTGATTGTAGAAAAATAAATTGCAAGAAAAACAAAGAAAGAGTGAATTCGAATGATTAAATGGTCTAGCCTAGGTGTTTGAGTTTTTCCCTATGTTATATGTTACAACTGGATCATAGATTCATCTAATTAATTTCTATATTGTCTAAGCTTAGCCAACTCACCTATAAAACTAGCTAAGAGTTTAAATTATCAAATTAATCAATTTCATTAGATGAGATGCATTGTAACCAGTTGAACTGATCGTGTTAAGACTAAGGGAATAAGCTAAGGTAAATATTAAATTTACAATAGCCTATGTCAATAGTCAACATGGTTTTTCCTAGGTTGATTAGACCATTATTCACTATCATAGACAATAGTTCACAAGCTAATCTAATCTTTTGTTATCTTCGATCAAATTACAATTATATGTCACATATTATAATTTTGTCTCTAGCTATCGATTACATAATCCCAACAAATTTGTCATAAATTCTTGAGAATATATAGTCATAAACATTCGAGATAGTAAGAGAATCCAAAGATAATATGTAAAATTATAACTAAACGATCTAAATCTCACAAGTCTACAAAAAACGGGGAAAATCACTCTACGCCTAAGCTAGATTTTCCTCCTTAGCCCAATTGACATGAAAATTGAGGAGGAATTGTTCGGATATATCAAGAGGTCAAAGAACTAGAGAAAATTGAGAGAAAATAGTAGAAAATCAATTGGGATCGGATCCGATCAAAATCCTAGGTGGCTAACTCAATATGTATAAAAAGTGGTATGGTGCCGTAGTGGCACTATGACGCTAATGTGCATTTGCACAAGTCTATCTTCATAGTGCATGGCATTCAACACATCTCTGCAAAACAATGCTTTTGAATTTTAGGAGTCAAGCAAGACGCATGGTTGTGCACCATGCATGCAGGAAAAAATGGTAATTTTAGCTTTCTCTTTCTCTATTGATGCGTTGGAGCTCGGTTTTGGCCCATTGTAGCTCCACTTTGTCACTAACACTCCATTTTGGCTCATTTTAACTCCATTTTGGTATGTTGTAGCTCTGTTCTAGCCCGTTTTCGCTCCATTTCATCACTAATGCTCAATTCTACCTATTAGATGCTCAATACCTACAAAATCGTATAATAAACATGTAAAACCTAAGAATAACCTTGAATTAAGTGGATCAAGATAACATATTTTCGATCATATCAAACATCCCCAACATAATTCTTGATTGTCCTTGAGCAAGGTAGAATTTTTCATACATTGACACAAAGATATGCTCACTCAACTTGCAAGATGATAGGTCTCCAATTGTGTTACAATATCAAAAAAGAAAGAATAAAAGAAATAAATGGAAGTCAGCAGTTGAATCGGTTAAGGATGACTTTCAAGGCTGTTGGGAGAAGTTGTGGTTTAAAAGGAGGAAAGAAACCGAAAGAGAGGTAGTGAAGCCTGAATATCAAAAGTGAGGAAAGAGAGCCCTCGAGAGTGGGAGTTCGGAAGTCTCTGTCGCAGAGAAGTCATCGCAGTGTGTCATTCATCATCTATTTCTACTAGGAGATCATGTAGCAGAGCTCAGCGATCGTATAGCATTTGGTAGACGATCGTATAGCAATTAGTAGGCGACCGTATTGAAACTGGTAAGCGATCATGTAATAGTTTGTAAGTGATTGTGTAGGAGTTTGTGAGCGATCGCGGAGTATTTTGTAAGTGATCTTGTAGAACTTGTAAACGATCATTTAGCGTTTGGTAAGCGATTGAGTAACAACTGTAAACGACTAGTAATAGGAAGAAATGCACGTCATTATAGGCCTTTTATTTAGAATTATGAAGGCTGTTAAGTAGAAGATGCGACGATTATATTAAGAATTCATGAGAAAACGAGCTTGTGTCGATCGGTATTCAAAATCTTGGCCAACCCATAATTATGCATTATTATGCATTCAGTTGTTTATATTTGTAGCAAACACAAAAATCGATCACATGCGCGGAAGCCAGGCTATTGTGAAGATAACCGCATGCGGGGAATCTGTCCATCATAAAGGTGAACGCATACGTTCGACGCATGGATGTTACAGCAATTAACCGCATGCGTCCATCGCATAGAAGTTGCGGCTATAGAGTAATAACCATAATAGAGGGATGAGCGCAAGGGTTGTGGAATGCGTTTATACTTCAGAAACCAAGCATGAACCCATACCTTGGTTGTATCAAAAGGTGATGTTCACATTTCACCTACCACGCTGTTAGTAGCAGAGATTCAGAGCAGTCCATCACACCATTAGCTGCAGAATTTCAGAGAAGGACCATTAATGCTGTCAGCGATCAAGCTCTATAAATAGAAGCCGTAAAGCAGAACTTAAAATCATCCGAGGTTTTCTGCTTGAGGGCAGATCCTTGTGATCCAGACCAAAGCATGAGAAGATAGTCTTAAGAGTTCTTCATCCCCTCAACCATTCCGAGTGAGTATCAGAGCCTTCGCCGGAGTTTGAGCATGAGAGAGTCTACTCCACCGTCCATCCATGGCACCACTGGCAGCCTTGACACACATCCAATGGAAGCAAGACATTGCTTCCATCTGGCCCTCCATTTCTCTTCTATTCTTGTATTGTATTATATTGTGACTTAAGAAATTAGTACATTTTGTGATCAATGCATTTCTATATTTTCCTTCAATTCCATCTCCATCTTCATTTACTTAGCATCTTTTACTTTCATTGCATCACTAAGTAAGACTGCTAGAGCATCGCATATTTAGTCATGCGGCATAGACATATGAAGCATGTAGCAAGCCACCGAGAGGTGTGCGTTGCATGAGTATTGTGAGAAAATCCTATTTGCTTAGTGTGAAGCTGAAGCAATGCTTGTCTATATGCGGACGTAATGCTTGTCTATGAGTAGAATCAGCAGCAACCAACTACCTGGAAGGGTAAGTAGTTGATCTCTTTAAGCAATGTAAGCAATGTGTTCACTAGAGATAGGAATAGTCTTACGTCAACCATGTTTATGCGATTACCTTGTCTTATGAGCGCATCATTCATCATTTAGGCATACTTGGGAGAGTAGTCTAAAAACCAAATCTAGACTTGGGAGAGCGGATTGGATTGCATAAGAAAGAATGGGGACTTAGGAATAAGTTTCATTTGCTACTACACAGCGTATGTACCCTTTAAGTAGGATAGGGTGGTATGCGGTCATTTTGCTTATGTGTGAGAGCACATGAGTGGGAATACAGACTTAGAAATAAGGCCTATCGACACTATCGCATATACATTGCATGCGTCTTTGTCAAGTGTGTATAGCATGATCGCATAGCATGCGTTGGCTGGGTTTACCCTTGCGATCGAGCTTAGTGTTGCGATGAAGACATCCTTGCCATTTTATCTATTTTCCATGCATTTCACTACGCGTTAACAGTTTCCGTGTCTCTACCTCTCAGTCATACTTCCACTGCTTAATCTGTTAGCTAGGAGTAGGAGTAGTACATAGTCCATAAGCTTCAACATTCTTTTATTATTCACCGTAAACACATTACCGCATAAATTTAGCTAGAAGTCCCTGAGTTCGACCTCGGATCACCCAAGAAACTTGTGATCTCTTTATACTTGGCGAGAGAGCAAGAAAACTTGTGATAAGAATTCATTGTCATCGCATATGAGGTTAATGCGTACTTTCCATCCCAATGCATGACCATCGACGCATGAGGACAAACACATAGCCTAAGACGTGCATCACATAATATGCGATCCATATTTTCATCACCAGTGACCATTTAGTCTTGTTTGACTCTTATCGTTTAATAAAGAAGTTGTTCATCATCTAATTGCTATTCCAGAAGATTGTACCAACCCGTTATGATAATAAAGATTTTCAAGAATCAATTTCCTAACAATTTGGTATCAGAGCAATCACCTGGGCAAGCATGGTTCAGAAATTTTTTGAAGAGAAACTAGAGTTGCTAGAATAAGAAATCTTTGAATTCAGAGTCGAAATAAAGAAATTGCCAACCATAGAGGAGAATTTGGCATCTTTAGCGAAGAAATTGAGAATTTGGGATTGTATGCAGAGAAAATCAACAAATGCTCGTTTCTTATGTTACGAAAATGGCCAAGGGAAAGGAAAAAGTGACAGAAGAGGCAGAAAGAACGAAGACTCACAATATATGCGAAGAGAATAGTTCAGTGAAAACTGTCGGAGAAGATGCGGTTTTCGATCGAAGCAAATTCGAGAAAGTTGAAATGCTGGTGTTTAGCGGAAATGATCCAGACGCATGGTTGTTCAGAGCAGACCGATATTTTCAGATTCATAAGTTGATTGAATATGAGAATATGATGGTGGCGGTTGTGAGTCTCAACGGCGCCGCATTAGATTGGTATCGGTCGAAGGAAGGTAGAGAGCCATTCAAAGACTGGAAAGATTTGAAGAAAAGGATGTTAGTGCAATTCCGATCTTTAAGATATCTGTGGAAGATTCTTGGCTATTAAACAAGAAACGATGGTAGAGGCATATCAAAATCTATTCGATAAGTTGGTAGCATCGCTGGCGCATCTATCGAACGAAGTTCTTGAGGAGACATTCATGAACGGTTTGGTGCCATGGATAAAGGCAGAAGTTGAATGCTAGAATCTGACCGGGTTAGCACAAATGATGTCGCGGGCATAACGTGTTGAAGATAGGAAAAATGCACGGGTTGAAGTAGGACGAGCGTGAACATATGGAGGTAAGTTCCAAAATTCGAACTCTTCAAAACTCAATACTGAAAATGTGAGTAAATCAGTAAGCGAAAGTGAGCCGAAAGAGGGAGAGAAGATTGGAGAGTCATTTTCGATGAGGGCCATCACCTTGCGAGGAACATCAAATAATGATAACCAGAGAGAAATTCCGGAAAGAAGATTAACAGATGATGAATTTCAGTCAAAGCTAAAACTGTGGAGCTAGGAAATTTCATCTTTTGCTGAATTGTCCGTGAACTCAGTTATGGGATTGTCGAACCCACGAACAATGAAGATTGGAGGGGATATCAAAGGAGAATCGATAGTGGTGTTGATAGACTGTGGAGCTACACATGACTTCATATCAGAGGGTCTAGCGAATCGTTTGCTGTTGAACATCACAGCCATGACCAAATACGGAATAGTTTTAGGATCTGGAACTGCTCTATGAGGAAGCGGAGTATGCAAAATGTGGAAAGGAGGCTGGGAGATTGGAGAGTGTGTGACAGTTTCATACCATTGGAGTTGGAAAATGTTGACGTGATTTTGGGAATGCAATGGCTACACTCGGGGAAAACAGAAGTCGATTGGCAGAACTTAACAATGTCATTTATTCATGAAGGTCAAAAGATTACTCTGCAAGAGAATCCAAGTCTGACAAAGGTACGGATTAGTCTGAAATGTACGAAGATGATATGGGATGAGGCCCTGTGAGTACTTCATAAGAGTTTGAGGGTGGCTCAAGAGAGGATGATGAAGATTGCCAAAAAGGTAGTTGGACAAACAAAACTTTACCTTGAGGACAAGGTAAAAGTTGAGTAGGGAGGTAATAATAGACCTACAATTGTGTTACAACATCAAAAAAGAAAGAATAAAAAAAAATAAAGGGAAGTCGGTGGTTGAGTCGGTTATGGATGACTTTCAAGGTTGTTGGGAGAAGTTGTGGTTTAAAAGGAGGAAAGAAACTGAAAGGGAGGCAGTGAAGTCTGAATATCACAAGTGAGGAAGGAGAACCCTCGAGAGTGGGAGTTCGGAAGTCTCTGTTGTGGAGAAGTCATCGTAGTGTGTTGTTCATTGTCTACTTCTACTAGGCGATCGTGTAGCAGAGCTCAGTGATCGTGTTGCATTTGGAAGACGATCGTATATCAATTGGTAGGCGACCGTATTGAAATTGGTAAACGATCGTGTAATAGTTTATAAGCGATCATGTAGGAGTTTGAAAGCGATAGCGGAGTATTTTGTAAGCAATCATTTAGTAATATTGAGCGATTGCATAACAACTGTAAGCGACCGTTTAGTCTTGTTTGACTCTTATCGTTTAATAAAGAAGTCGATCATCATTTAGATGCTATTCCGGAAGATTGTACCAACCCGTTATGATAATAAAGATTTTCAAGAATCAGTTTCCTAACACAAGACTCATTACTTAAGTTTTAACAGTCTCCTAGGATAAATTTTTGCAATCAACAATGGATCGAATTATAATCAGTCAATGAAGCACTATTAAAAATGATTCTAGACCTATTCATATGTAAGTCAGTTCAAAGCCCTCATATTTATGTCCTAACAACCTCAAACAGTTTTATATAGCTCTCAATTCGTTTTCTCCCTACTATGGCTCAAGCACTTACTATTAAGAATGAAAACAATCGATATAGTAATATGACGACTAAGGTATCTTAAATTAAATTCTAACTTGCATTCTTTTTGTTGGGATTGGTGTCCTAATTCTGTCAGAGTCTTGTAGTTTGTAAACAGTTTGTACACATTGTTATTAATAAAATAAATGTTATTTTATTTGCATTTACTTATATCCAATAAACTAAGATCCATGGTTATTTTATGTAACTTAATCATGTATGTGAGACCTAGAAGTGGATCATGCCTTAAGTAATAACCTAAATGGTTTATAGTATAAGGATAAAGGAGGGATACCTTATCTTGGTGACACTATAGATATGACCCGCTTTGTAGATATAAATAACCTAAATGGTCTAAAATGAATAGTGCGAAATTGTTAAGCAAGTTAATGATTTCTTGACCAAATCAATGATGGCTAGTCATTATTGGAACAAAAGTTGTCATCGTATTAATGATTAGTTGAGAGTATCTCAATTCAGAGGAGGGATAAATTGACTACCCTTCGGTGGCTTTTGTCCTAAACCACTAAAGCGTCATTGCAAAACTAGATGTCACATGGGGTTCATTTAGATTTTGCTAAACCAAATTGGATGTTGTTTTTCAAGAATATTTGCTAAAATCTAATGTAGATCAATGTGTTTGTTTTTTCAGCAACATGTATGATTTTCCGTTAGTTGCCTCTTTTAATATGACCGATTACATATATTGAAAAGAGTCTCTAAAAACGTATTTCGTGGTAAACGACCTTGAGTTTGTCATGGTTGAGGAGTGTCCTCAAGTCCTGACCCTTGATGCACTGTGAAATGTTCGTGATGCATATGAGGTGTTTCCTCTTTGTAGGCTACCTCAAGGAAACGAAGGGTGGATACTTCTATGATTCAAGTGAGAATAAGGTGTTTGTGTGACAAATGTTATCTTCTTGGAAGAAGACCACATAAGGGATCATAAACCACAAAGAAAGCTTGTTTTACATGAGATTTCCAGTGACACTACTGAGAGTTCAACAAGAGTTCTTGAACAGATTGATAAATCAACAAGAGTTGTTGATGTTTGTTCATCTAGTCAATCATCTCAAGAGTTAAGACTGCCTTGAAGTAGTGAGAGGGTTACGAACCCACCGGATTGCTACATGGGTTTGACTGAAGCCTAAAACATCATGTCTGATGATGGAATTGAGGATCCATTATCTTATAAGCAAGCAATTGAGGATGTTGACAAAAATGAGTGGATTAAAACTATGATCAGGAAATGGAGTGTATGTACTTCAATTCTATATGGGAACTTGTGGATCAGCATGATGGGATAAAACCTATAGGGTGTAAGTGGATCTACAAGAGAAAACGAGATGTAGATGGAATGGTGCAGACCTTTAAGGCTAGACTCGTGGCAAAGGGTTATACCCAGGTTGAGGGAGTGGACTATGAGGAAACTTTCTCACTCGTTGTCATGTTGAAGTCTATCAGGATTCTCCTGTCCATAGCCACATTTTGTGATTATGAGATAACGCAAATGGACATGAAGACGACCTTTCTGAATGGTAATCTTGAAAAGACCATCTACATGGCTCAATCAGAGGGTTTTTACACTATAAACTCTATTCTGTTCCATTTCTATAGATAAGTTTAAGTACAAAATGAAAATGAAAGATAAGGATAGAGAGCCTGGTAGCAATCCCTTGCTTCCCAAGGCTTTTACACTGCAAACTCTATTCTATTCAAAAGATATTCCTGCTTCCACAGAAGTTGGCCCTCTCTCTGATCTCAAAGATTCCGGCACTCTTCCAAGTTCACCGGAACGATCTCACGGCACAATCTCGCTTCTTTTGCTTCCGCCTTAAAATAAAAGAAAAACTAAGAACAAGACTATTCTCTCTAAGGGAAAATTCTCTATCTGAACTATTCGCGCTTCTTTTCTGAAGGTTGCCTTTGGTATTTATAGAGCTTCAGGGTGACAGGCATCTTCTCTCTTATGATTGCACTGATGGGATGGCATTAATTCTCTGTCTGATGCGTCGAATATTTATCACCGAAAAGTTCAGTGTACTTGCTACAGTAGTTCATTAGCAGCTTGTCAACTTAATTCGGACTCGACCGTCATCAGCTTTCTGTCCCATCGTGATTAATTATGTTTTTCACCAAGATGCGCCCACAAAGTTGCACCGACTCTATGCGGAAATCCTTCTTGAGCAGATGTTTGCGAGCACAAATCACTACAAAGCTTTGTGGTAACACTGCGCTCGACTGTTGCTTTCTTGAGATCGCATTTTACACTTTGCGTCAACGCATATTCTTCACAAAAATACAAAAGTTAACTATTTTTATACGACGAACGCATGCGACCACAATATTAGAAACTTAATGCTTTTTGGACGCAATCTTATAGATTTTATCATGCAAACCTTCATTGTTTAATAACTTAGCACTATAATAGCGTGCATTTCTGCCCGTTATAACACCCCCAAATTTAAACAATGCTTGTCTTCAAGCATAAGCTAAAGATTTCGTTTAGAAAGTCGACGGCAATCTCTTTTCCTAGATTTCTCAAGGATACTTCATTCAAATCATATACAAATTTCCTTAATTTTTATTCAAGTCTCTTCTTAAAATATTTCTAATATATGCAAGCACATCAAATTTCATGTCAACCGGAGTTTAAATGAGCGCTCTACGTTGGTGAGTAATAGTTTGCCACATTTGATATGCATGGGTGGCAAAAAGGAAAATGTTAAAAATGCATTATAGAGGGATGTGTGTCAGCTCTCCACTACCCCCTGGGCCCTGTGGCCTAAGTGAGCTACCCCATGGCACATGTGTGTGTTATGGCATGGGCGAGCATTACAAGACTAGTGTCTTGGGCGTCTTCCATCGAGAATGGGATCTCATGGATAGTTTCGGATGGCACTGGTGTGCCGACATTGCGCTGCTTCCCATGGGCCAGAGGTTCGTTGTAGCACCCAGTATGTTGTTTTGATTTGACGAGGGCTTGAAGGGGCCTAAGTCTCGATTATGTTCAGATGGATGGATGTCTGGGAAGTCTCAAGTTAGATTGTCGCCCATGGGTTGTTTGATGATGATTTTCAATAAGTGTGCCCGATTAGGAGAGAGAAAGTTGATGACATCCTAACATTCCGGATGGCATCGAGGGACTCGATAGTTCCCGGTTGGCCCGATACTTGCTCAAGTTTCGAAGCGATGTAAGAGTATGAGGGACGTGTTCTTGGGAACCAAGATGATGAAGAAAGATGTGACGTTGCATTGTGATGACCTTAGCTTCATATATGGGCAAGGTCGAGCTTCAGAACTTAGCCTAAAGTAGAGGCAAGCCGGCTAGAGACGCATATGAGGGAAAATAAACATATGTGCGACGTGTATGGCCGAATGAAGTTCAATTTGGTTTTGAATGGAATAACCTCGCCTAAGGTCCGACGAAGCTTCAAATAGTCGAGCAAAAAGGGAATTGGGACTTAAGAATCCTTTAAGGCTGACCATGATGACTGTGAATCATGGAGTCGTACAGTTAGGGAAGTACGATTGTTACAGTTGGAATCAGAGCAAAGGTTGGCTCTGATACATTTGGTATCAGAGCCACTATTTTAAGTGGGGTCGGACAAGATAGAGAAGACCCGAGGGTCGAATTGAAGATTTCATAGTTGCGTTAAGAGTGCAAGTTTGGCAGGGCAGATGTGAGTCAGTATGAGAGATAGTGTGTATGTTAAAGCCGAATTTCACCATTGAGGGAAATCCATCGCATCGGTGAGTAAGAACCAAGCTCATTTGCCAAGAGGTTGGGTGTTCCGTTGGTTAGAAGAAGCACAGAAGGTGTACCAGGTAGGGTGCCTTCGGAAGAATCATTACTACCAAAGGGATAGTACTAATGGTTGCATGCAGAAGAATGTGGGGTTAGGGAGACATGCACCGGTCAAGTGCAGTTGTTCATCAAGGGTCTGGATGGGGGAACGTTATGGCTAGTAGGGCCAAGTGATTGGAATGCAACTCGCAAGAATGGGCTATTTTTCCATGAGAATGCTCCCTTTGTGTGAATAAGTGTGTCTCTTAAGTCATTTCACATGCCTAAATGGAGTGGCTTCACAGTTGTTGGGCCTAGTGCACGTTGGAGATGACAAACAATCTGGTAGTTCAAAGAAAGAGAGGAAGCTACATGAAGAGCAAGAGAAGCATATTCGCAGCATGACCACATGAGGTGGCCAGTGACTGGTTGAAGGTTAGTGTCGGCGAAAGAGGGGGTTTTGTTTTCTTTTTCGACTTCGCAAAGGTGTGGGTAGATACCACGATGTGTAATGTTCCGTGGTAGGCTTGCGAGCCTCACCCCGAGGGGTGCATCATAATGTATGCTCAGAGAGTATGTGTTATGAATGTGGTTATGGCCGAGTTTTGTAGGATGAAAAGATATCCCTTGTTTGCGGAGGCAAGAGGATGCCGGAGCTTTTGCCATACGTATATTGTGAGCCTCGGAGGCCAAGTTCTAAATGGGGGAGAGTGTTGCAATCCAACGAAAAGAAAGTGGATTGCACCCCCAAGTTTGTCATTGAGGATAATGACAGTTGAAGTAGGGGAGGATGTCACAATCTAACTTTGAGATAGTAGATTGTGACCCAACTTGTGCAAACAGTGCAGTAGCGACATGTGAGTTTCAACACATCTGGTAAAGACGAAGGGCCAAGAGAAGTGCTCTAATGCGACTGACGAGGACGGTGCATCATCCAACACACCAACATAAGTCAGCAAGCATGGCATGTTGAACATTAAGCAGAAAGACAAGCAACTGTGTCATTAGTAGTGTCAGTAACAAGGTTTGTGGGGCCAGATGGGGCCCCAAGCTGTGACCTCGGATGGTAGGGTTCCATCGCAAGTTTGGACGAGCGGCTCTAGATTTAGATGCATATTGATAAGATATGTAAGCACGTCAAATTTCATGTCAATCGAAGTTCAGACGAGCACTTTACATTGGTAAGTGACAGTTCACCACATATGATATGCATGGGTGACGAACAGGAAAATGTTCATAATGCACTATATGGGGAGGCATGGAATCAGCTCTCCACCACCCCTGGTTCCTGTGGCCTAAGTGAGCTACCCCATGGGACATGCATGTGTCAAGACGTGGGCAAGCATTACAAGATATTCTAGACTGTTGGACAGTGTCGAACGACATGGGTGTACCGGCGTTGCACCCCTTCCCATGGGCCAGAGGTTTGATGTAGCACCTGGTATGCCATTTTGATTTGACAAGGGCTCGAAGTAGCCTAAGTCTCAATTATGTTCGAATGAACAGATGCCCAGGAAGTCTTGAGTTGGATTGCCGCCCATGGGTTGGTTGATGATGGTTTTTTATAATTGTGCCTGATAAGGAGAGAGAAAGCTGATGACATCTCGACACTCGAGATTGCATCCTAAAACATCAGTGGGACTCGATAGTTCTCGGTTGGCTTGCTACTTGCTCGAGTTGTCCTGGTAAGAATTTTAATGCCTCGAAAAAGCCCGGTAGGTGACCATTAGGCCGGTAGAAGCCTGGTAGGTGCTGAAGTAGGTCGGTAGGGCCCGACAGGCATTGTTATGTCCCGGAAAGCCTAATTTTTGTTTATCACTTAGGACTTGGTTCGTGATCTTTTGGGCAAATAAAAGTTAAGATTGTTTGAGCTTGTATTGACTAAAACTTAAGGTAAGTGTCCTTCTACTGATTTTCCTTTGAACCAGTCGTCCCTACCACTTGGAGTACTTATTTAAGATTACTTGAACTGTTTACTTAAGAATACATGGACTGGTTACTTAAGATTACATGGACTGTTTATTGAGACTGCTAAAATGGATTTGACTGATTATTCTAGACTGTTGGGACTGATAATTTATCACTGATTGAACTGCATGACTTAATGGTAATAACCGACTGGATTTGACTGTTTTGTCTATAATGATTGTACCATTGACTGAGGATATATATGAAATTTTACCCCTAAGTTAAACGACTATAAAATATAACACAAGAGTTATATGAAAATTAATGCATACTAAGTTATAGGTCTCCTATTAGTTTTTCTTATCTGGATAGGTGTACACACTATGGCTGATTTACAATTCTTCGGGTTCATGTCTATGACTGATTTGTGGACCTTCGGGTTACACACTATGACTGATTCATGTTCCTTCAGATTCATGTCTATGACTGATTAATGTTCATTCGGGTTCATGTCTATGACTGATTTGTGGGCCTTCGGGTTACACACTACGACTAACTCATGTTCCTTCCGATTCATGTCTATGACTGATTCATGTTCCTTCGGGTTCATGTCTATGAATTATTTATGGGCCTTCGGTTATACAATACGACTGATTTATGTTCCTTCGGGTTAATATCTATGGCTGATTTGTGGAAATTTGGGTTATACACTATGACTGATTCATGTTCCTTTATTTTCATGTCTATGACTGATGGTGGACCTTCGGGTTACAGACTATGAGTGATGTATGCTCCTTCAGGATCATTACAACTGATATGATCGGTGTACACCGATGCCTAGATAAACTAGCTAACATGTAACCTAGAGGGCCGAGTAGTGGGTCACTTACTAGGTATTATTATACTCATCCTTTATTGCTTTATGTTTTTCAAGGAATGATAGGAACAGGTTGGTGAGTTATAGACAAGACTCGTGATAGAGTCATTGGGGACAAAAGAAATCGTGCTTAGTCTATGTTTCTTTTATTGGAATGTTTGAAACTATAATTTAATGTGAGACAAACAAATTTTAATGTTTTGAATGTTTCCTTATGAATATTATTTTTAGGGGACCCTGAATAAAAGTTTATTTATTTGTTTTCTAGTTTATTTTTGAAAACCATCCTTATTATTTAATGAATTTTTTGGTCAAAATGTTTGGGTTTTAAATGTGTATTTAGTTGTAATGGCCATTGTCAGAGTACTCGAAAGGTCGGCCTTTCGGGTTGTTATAGTGAATCACATTATTATTAATCATTTAAACGTACATAAGTTCTTTCCATCTAACTAGTATATAAGGAAGAAACTAAGATAAAAAAATAGTCATAATAAATTACTCTCTTGCATAACACCCTTTTGTAACAGTCGTGGACACTTTTTCGTATAATAACCAGGTTGTCAACAATTATAACATACATTAGTCCCCTTCAAACCGGACCCTAGTGATGCTTGTGACAAGATGAACTCTAAGGTTGCACATCTACACTTGTTACTGATTCTCTGCATTGTATCTTACATGGCTTCCCAAACAAAATTACAAGATAGATAGAGTCCTGACCCTTGGTTTCCTCTTCCTGCTTTCATTCTTGAATGATGCCTTAACTTGAATTTTCTTCTGCTCATGACTCTAGGTATAAATCTTTTATTTAATTGTTCATATGGTGTATTCGAGGAATTACCCATACCAATATCACTTTTTGCTTTTCCTTTATCTCTTTTTCCCAACAAACTTTTGTCCACTTTTTTAGCTGCCTCTACAACTTTTGAGAAATTTGTCCACTCTACACTTACTATGACAGAGGTTCGAATTTCATCCTATAGTCCATTCTCGAATATCTTTCTATGAAATGAAGAACATTCAACTGCATAGCTGAAGATGGAAAATAATGTGTTGAAAAATGAGTAAATGAAGTCTTAAGTGCTGACTCACATCACTACAAGAATATAGTATTTTTTTCAACGCATAACTATGTTGGGAGATAATCTCTCAACAACCAATACCTCGTCAGAGAATAGTTGGAAAATAGGCATCGTAATACATTCTCTTGATCGAGAGTTTATCCTAACTCCCAACGATATATATACCTCATCGAGAGATAGTATCTCCCACGGGGTCAACGTTTCATCGTCGGTTGTTACATCTCTCCTGACGGTGCCAATGCAATCGGGAGTTTGTTACACCAACTTGATTTCCCTTTTCAATATGTCGATGCCTTGTAATTTATCGAGAGATATGCGTTGGGAGATCAGGCCGAGTTATATATATATATATATGTATATATATATATATATATATATATATTCCACTAATTGCTTTTTTTCTTTTTAACTTTGACATGCCTATATCCTAAAATTGAACCCAAATCCACAATATCAAGGAAATCTAAAGTTTTCATATACATTGAGATTAAACAAAAGTCGTTCATAGTATTATTTGCTACATAAAAGAGATAGAAGTGTACTGGATAATAATGGTTACATATAGACTAATGGTCCATAAAAATACATTTTGAAGAACATATAAAAGAAAGTGTGTTGACCATGTAGTGAGTTCGTGATTCCATAAAGCATTTTTTTACAGAAAAGATTGAGGATGCATACTGAGATGCAACCATAGACAATTCCACAAGTTTATATAGTATACAAAGTAGGAAACTCGAGCACATGAGGGAGTTGAAGGCAGGTAGGAAGTTATATAATAAGAATTAGAAAAAACACACAACATAAAAAATAAAAAGAAACAAAAAGTTAAGAATTCTTTTTGGTCTCTCAAGTTTCATAAAAATGTATCAATTTGGTCCCTACATTTTTATTAGTAACAATTTGGTCTACATATTTTAAAAATTAATTTAATCCTATTAAAAAAGATTTTAGCTTGTCATTTATTTCTTTTGATTTGTACAACCTTCATTGGAAAATATTAACCTCATTGAAAAATTATATAATTCATTCTAACTTTTATTCCATATATATTTTTAATTAAATAAAATAGATTCCCATTTAGATTCTTTTTTTTAATAAAATAAAGAGAATGATGAAAAGTCACCCATCAATTTTCAACTTTTAAATTAACCAAGATAATAAGATAATGGGGAGAGAGGGGAGAGAGGGACCAACGGACATAACGGAAATAATCTAATGCTCAAGGGTCAAAACGGTTTTCATGGGTCAATATATGCTCACGATCAAAAAAATTTTTAGGATAAAATTTTTAGGGAATTAAACATATTAGAATCATATAATAAAATTTTATATTCTACTTTTGAATGTTATCCAAGTAAATAGAGATAAATGATATTTATATTTATTAGATGATGTTAATGAATAAATTTTATATAGCTGAATAAATAATTAACTAATTATTTGTAACAAATGAATACTATTAATTGGATAATCAATTATCACCATCGAAAGATAATCTTTCCACTACATTAATTTTAACATTCAAGTTAACTAATCTATGTTAATATAGAATTAACTAATTACCCTTTCTAATGAAATACTTAATTGTATTAGTTTAGTACATACTTGTGAATAGAAACTACTCTGGCATGGATTTCAATTTATCAATCCATTATTTTTTTTTTAATATATTACCACTGCAAGTCTTATTTCAATGCTTTACTATAAAATAAATTTATACTGTAATTTTAATAATAAGTTATAATTAAACATTTAAGATTTAAAGGCAGGTATAAATACAACAATCAGGCTCAAAGTATTAGTAAATATTATACAATAAAAAAATTATAAATATATCAAAATTTACTATGTCACTAACAGAAGTCTACCAACAATAAAGTCTATTCTTGATATATTTTGCTATATTTATTATTCTTTAAAATTGTTGTTATACTGTTTGGTAGGCAATTTGAAACTAATGGATTCGATGAATACAAAGTTGTATTCGATGTTTAGAGATATGTGTTTGGAATCATATTCATAAATTGATTTCAAATTTAAACAAGTATTCAGAATGTGAAAATTTCAAATTCAAAATATGAAAACCATGAAAACATAAAAATATTGTTTTCAGAAAATGGACTATTTGAATAAGAAAATACTGAAACAGTTTTAAATTACATAATCTAGATTATTTACTAAATGTATATTATTTGAAGAACAAGTGAATCTAAAAGTATAAAATAGAATTTAGATTACCTATCAAATAGACCCTTATTTATTATCGCTGTTAATGTAATACCTTTTTGTAAGTACCTTAAATTTTAAAATAATTTACAAGTAAATTAAATTTATATATCAAAAACAAAAATGAGGTGATAAAAAAACAAGATATTAAAGATAAGAGAGAAACGATAATGGATACAAAAAATTCTTACTTTTAGAAAGGTCTAAAATACCCTTATGCGCGAGTATAAAAGAGTAGAGGAATTACTTATTCCCACATCTCTCCTCCAAACTCCAATCATTGTTAGTGGCCAATCAAAGAGAAAACAATGAGCACACAATTTCTGGTATTTCAGAGAGCTCTCACAAAGCATGGAGTGATAACAACGAATACTAGAAATGGAACAAGGTGGAACGTTGTGGGTATAATCTTAAACCAAAATTTTATTTCTTCTTTAACGAAATCTTTCATTATTGTCCACTCTTTTGTTCTTGGTTCATTAAAATATAAACTAATTATTAATTTCATTATGCATCAATGAGCGATAGACCGTGCTAGACTTTTATCACTCAATGGTAGAAGTCTATCTAGATTTATTATTGATAGATGGTATCATTTTCCTATATTTATAAATAAATTGGTTCATTTTTTTATTTGAAAATAATCTCATATTTTGTGCTATATTATATTATTATGCGTACTAGCAATAAGGTTAGTTTAAACACTTTAGTATAATTTTCAATCAAATATGTAATGTGAATCAATACCAAGATCTAAGTGAATCGTGTTGTTATTAATCATTTGAAACTAAAATCATAGTACTCTTGATTGTACAAGAGTACTTTCCTGTTGTTATATATAAGTTATAATAATGCCAAAATTCATATAAAAAATTTCAAACACAATACGGATGCTTTTATTAATATTCGATTCAATTGTCTATGCTGAATTTTGGTGTCTATTTTTCCAACCACCGATTGAGATCCATCTCTTTCATATTTTATTGTTATTCAAGACGAAAAGAAAAGTTTCAATGATAATTCAAAATAGCAAGTAAATTCCTAGACTTAGATAGTAAGGTATTCTTAAATCAACATCTTAAAGTTATCGAGTACAATTATAACATGCATGTGTCTTGAAAAATACTCAAACCTTTGCTGTAACATTTATCGGCGAAATTTGTCGTCTAATTTCAGATCGAATATTTTAACCGTTTCCACCTAATATGTAGTCGTGAGAGCATAGGTCGAATTCAAGGAACCATTGAACTTCTCTATTAAATTGTCTACAACCCGAGGTAACTGAGGGGGAGGGTGGAGATTGATTTGTTTGATTGTAGAAAAATAAATTGCAAGAAAAATAAAGAAAAAGTGAATTTGAATGATTAAACGGTCTAGCCTAGGTGTTTGAGTTATTCCCTATGTTACAACTTGATCATACATTCATTAAATTAATTTCTATATTGTCTAAACTTAGCCAACTCACCTATAAAACGAGCTAAGAGTTTAAATTATCAAATTAATCAATTTCATTAGATGAGATGCATTGTAATCAGTTGAACTGATCGTGTTAAGACTAATGGAATACGCTAAGGTAAATATTAAATTTACAATAGTCTACGTCAATATTCAACATGATTTTACCTTAGTTGAGTAGACCATTATTCACTATCATAGACAATAGTTCACAAGCTGATCTAATCTTTTGTTACCTTCGATCAAATTACAATTATACGTCATGTATTATAATTTAGTCTCTAGCTATCGATTACATAATCCCAACAAGTTTGTCAGACATTCCTGAGAATACATAGTCATAAACATTCGAGATAGTAAGAGAATCCAAAGATAATATTTAAAATTATTACTAAATGATCTAAATCTCAAAAGTCTACAAAAAATGGGGAAAATCACTCTACGCCTAAGCTAGATTTTCCTCCTTAGCCCAATTGACATGAAAATTGAGGAGGAATTGTTATGCTATATCAAGAGGTCAAAGAAGTAGAGAAAATTCAAAGAAAACATTAGGAAATCAATTGAGATCGGATTATCAAAACCCAAGGCGGCTAACTCAATATGTATAAAAAATGGTATGGTGCCGCAATGGCGCTACAACGCTAATGCGGGTTTGCGCAAGTCTATCTCCGCAGTGCGTTGCGCACCATGCATGGAGAGAAAAATGGTAATTTTAGCTTTCTCTTTCTCTATTGATGCATTGGAGCTCGGTTTTAGCCCATTTTAGCTCCACTTTGTCACTAACACTCCATTTTGGCTCATTTTAGCTCCACTTTGTCACTAACACTTCAATATAGTAATATGTCAACTAAGGTGTCTTAAATTAAATTCTAGGGTACCATAAACTTGCATTCTTTTTGTTGGGATTGGTGCCCTAATTCTACCGAGTCTCGTAGTTTGTAAACAGTTTGTACACATTGTTATTAATAAAATAAATATTATTTTATTTTCATTTACTCATATCCAATAAACTAAGATCCGTGGTTATTTCATGTAACTTAAGCATGTATGTGAGACCTAGAAGCAGATCATGCCTTAAGTAATAACCTAAATGGTCTATAGTATAAGAATAAAGGAATCTTGGTGACACTACGGATACGACCCGCTTTGTAGATATTTACAAGTGTTATAAAGTATTACAAATGGTCTGATCCTGACCATTCATGTGGAGACATGCGAGCGGGAGTGTCCTATACAAAGAGTTTCTATAAGACCGAACCACGAGATGATTAGTCTCTTTATATAACGCCGTTGATAATTGAGACTTACATTTCACTAAAACGACTATAGGTGACATAACCTTAATCCTGAGTGTTTTGGGAACTCCTGCTTATGAAGGCGGTCCTTTGATTAGTATGAGTTAGAGTAGTCAGATTGCCAACTTAAAAAGCCTACCATTTCGGGGATTTGTCTGATTGGGGAGCTGGAAACAGGGATAAGCAGATAAATTGTTCTCTTAAGGGCCATTTCCGAGTCTTGAACATAGTGGCACACCCTCTCTTTGGAAGAGAGGACTCACTCCTAGTAGGACTACGATTTATTGTTTATTAGAGGGATCAGTGGTACCTAAGGAGTAAGATGTAACTACAAGGGCAAAACGGTAAACTAGCCCAACTATACTTACAAGTGATTTGTGAAGGGTTGTTGCACTGTTGTTTGATTATATGGACACAGAAATATTTCTGTAGTTAGAAGAGTTCAGTTGTAGGTCTTTAGTAGAGTGCCTGATGGTTAACGGATGATGGATCTCGTGACTAAAGAGTTTAGTCAGTTGTTCACGAACCGTTGGAGCTTCAAGCTACAGGTCCATAAGGTTTCCTTGGTAGCTCAAGATGTTCAAGTTGAGAATCAAATTTTGGAGTTAGTTTGAACTGTTCAAATTAACAAGAGAAAATTCAATTATATGTGATATAATTGGTGTGATGTATTAGATATATTAGTTGGAGGAATTGATATAAGTATGATTTATTAAGTACCATAAAATAGAAAAAGAACTATGGTTTATATGCTTCTTATGATAAAATATTAAAACTATAGGTTACAAATATAATATGATGAGTTGGTTATCATATATATTTATAATATGTTGATTATATGATAATTAATTTCTTTTTCTCTAATAATCGTTTGAGTGGGAGGTTATTGGAAGTTTTATGGAAACCGTGAGATAAAAAGAAAATTGTTTTCCAAAATTAGTAGTTGATTCCTTCGGATAATTCTCATGGAAAAAGCTATCAAGTAAAAGGAGTTTTACTAAGTGATAGCATTGACAGAGCCTACACGATCGCTTAGAGTTGACTATATGATAGTTACTCAGATGATTGTTGCTACACGATCGAGTAGCAAAGTCTATGCGATAGGCTTGCGTTTACTCAACGATCGAGTACATCGTCTATGCGATAGACATTGTTCTTATCAACTACTCGATCGTAGACCTCTTCTCTTCCTCAATCCAAGATCATACAGAGCCCACAATTCCTGGATTCTCACATCGAAAATACAAAGGTAACACTTGTGGTGGTGTCCTTACTCAGTTCGTGAATCGAGTTGGACTCGATTGGTGTTCTAATTCTCCTGGAGTCTCGTAGTTTGTAAACAATTTGTACACATTATTATTAATAAAATAAATGTTATTTTATTTACATTTACTCATATCCAATAAATTAAGATCCGTGGTTATTTCATGTAACTTAAGAATGTATGTGAGACATACAAGTGGATCATGCCTTAAGTCACAACCTAAATGGTCTATAGTATAAGGATACAGGAGAGATATCTCATCCTAGTGACACTACAGATATGGCCCGCTTTGTAGATATTTACAAGTGTTGTAAAGTGCTACAAATGCTTCGATCCTTTATGCTCATATAGTGTTGCTAAAATATTGAGTAAAGAGTTTACTCTATCATGTAGACGATCATAAGGAGTTGTTACACGATCAAGGAGACGTGTTCTTCGCCTAGACAGTTCAAGACCTGGTTCGCCTATTTGAACCCATTGATTCAATTGCTCTTTGTAATAGTTAGCTTTGTCTTTTTTTTTTTTCTTTCAAGATTTGAGGCTAATTATCCAGGTTCATCAGCTCTTACTTAATGTACATGAGATGTATGTTTGTTTATATGCAATAGTGTATGACATATAGATTTAAAACCTACCTTAGTTATGAATTTTATTCATGCATCATACATTATAAGTGTTATAATATGGTTAATGACATGATAAAATTACAAGAAAACATGCTCCTGCATTCTGAAATATAAGAGTTATATTTATGCATGCATTAAGCGTATTCATGCATCCTCTTTATAATATAATATTTTTAGTATAAGGGTGTACGAGAGCATATATGCTTGGTTCACTGCTTGTTATATAAGTGTTGTATAAAAGTAGCAATGAAAGATAATGCATGGAGCCTGACACTTAGGCTTGTTTATAAGAGTTATGAATGTCTTGTATGTGTTGCTTTGCATTGCGGTTTGTTTTAGTTGTTTCCTATTATGAGTGATATAATAGAGATTAAGACTAAAATCTATAAAAAAGAGTTGCATGCGAACTTAGGTGAACTCATGTTTTAAAAGGATTTTAAAATTGGATTGAGATACACTTAAGTTCCTTGTTCTAATGAGATTAGATACCTAAGTTTAATCTTTTCTAGGATTAAATTGATTTCTATAAGAGAATAAATTTGTATTAGATCTATTTATAAGGGACCTTTTGTCTAAGGTGGGTTTTGTCTAGCCTGGGTACTTAAGCTGACGGAAACGGAACACCCCTATCTGGGAACCTACCTAGAAAGGTGAATTAGATAGATTTGCTACAAGCATGCAATAGATGACCAAAGACTTCGTTAAAGAGTTTAATGAATGATGATCAAATGTTGTTCAACTTTCCAAAGTAAGAGCTACTTTTGGACAAACCTAAAAAGTCACTTAGTTAAAATTGTTAGTCGTGTTTTTCTAAGTAAATTAAACCCTAGGTTATAAAATACTCGGTGGGAGGAAAAGATATATATGATATGTCAATTCCATTCATGTTTCTCCCTAAATGTTCATGCCGTGAGATTCATTCTTGACCTCGTGGTGCCCTGGGAGCATCCCCATTTGGATGGTATTTGCATGAGTCAATATCAAGGTGGAGGAAGAGAATGTTTATAGTAAGTGGGTGAAGGATGTGTGTCAACATGTCCTGTGCTCTCCTTCATAGGTTTGCACCGTGAGATCTTCTTGCACCGCTTCATGACCCCCTGGGAGCATCCTCCTTCGGACGGTTTTTGTACGGTTGGTCAATATCAAGATGAACTCCAGAAATAGATAGGGTCGCTTTAGTTTTTTCCCCAATCAGATTTTTTCCCTTCGGATTGGCTGTTTGGGGTGGAACTCTAGGATCTAAAACGAAGAGTCACACTTACGGGAAATTGTTAAGCGAGTTAATGATTTCTTGACCAAATCAATGATGGCTAGTCGTTATAGGAACAAAAGTTGTTCTGGTATTAATGACTGGTTGAGAGTGTCTCAATTCAGAGGAGGGCTAAATTGACTACCCTTCGGTGGCTTTTGTCCTAAACCACTGAAGCATCATTGCAAAACTAGATGTCACACGTGGTTTATTTAGATTTTGCTAAACCAATTTGGATGTTGTTTTTCAACAGTATTTGCTAAAATCTAATGTAGATCAATGTGTTTGTTTTTTCAGACATATATATAATTTTCTGTTAGTTGCCTATTTTAATATGACCGATTACATATATTGGAAAAAGTCTCTTAAAATGTATTCTGTGGTAAAGGACCTCGAGTTTGTCATGGTTGAGGAGTGTGCTCAAGTCTCGACCCTTGATGCACCGCGAAATGTTCGTAATTCATATAAGGTGTGAATGAGGGCTAATTCAATGGCCCGACTTCACATTTTGGCTAGCATACCTGATGCATTAGCCAAAAGGGTTGAGAACATGGTCATTGCACATGAGATCATGGACTCGTTGCAAGAATTATTTGAATGTCAGTTCTCACTTTTTAAGCAAAAAGGGATGGATGAGAAAGAAACTAGTAGTATCAGTTCCAAAGTTAATCTTCAGTCTTTCTTGAATGTCAAGGAACGAAAAGAGAAAGCAAATGTTTGTAACTCGGGTGATGTTCATTGACAAGAATTATTCTCTGATGGAACTTGGAGCTTATGTAGGTTCTGATACTGATCTTACTACTCTCCAGAAGAGGAAGAAATCTAAAGACAGTAAATGCGATTTATTGGTCTTGGAGACGTGTTTGGTAGAGAATGATGATTCTGCCTAGATACTTGATTCAGGTGCTACTGATCATGTAAGTTCTTCCTACCAAGGATTTAGTTCCTGGAAAGTGTTGAAAGATGAAGAGTTGACTCTTCGAGTCGGTGTTGGTGAGGTTGTTTTTGCTGCTACTGTAGGTAGGCTAAAGTTATTTTTGGACAAGAAACGTTATCTGTTACTGGATAATGTTTTTGTAGTTCCTCATATCGAAAGGAATTTAATCTCGGTTTCTTGTCTAATTGAACAAGGTTATATCGTCTCCTTTTCTGAGAGTAAAGTGTTTATTTTCAAGAATGTTATGGAGATTGGTTTTGGTTCGATGGAGAATAACTTGTATGTACTAAGGCCATTAGTTATAAAAGCCTTACTTAATACTAAAATTTTCAAAACAGCGACAATTGCAAAAAGACCAAAGCTTTCTCCTAATGAAAATGCCTATCTTTGGCATCTAAGAATAGGTTACATGAACCTCAATAGGATTGAGAAGTTGGTCAAATGTGGACTTCTAAAGAGTTTAGAAGAAAACTTCTTGTCGGTGTGTGAATCATGCCTTAAAGGCAAGATGATTAAACGACCATTTACTAGAAAAGGTTATAGAGCCAAGGAAACCTTGGAGCCTATACATTCAGACCTCTATTGTCCAATGAGTGTTAGAGCTCGAGGTGGGTATGAATATTTCATCTAATTCATAGATGATTATTCAAGATACGGGTATCTATACCTAATGCAACATAAGTCTGAAGCCCTTGACAAGTTCAAGGAGTATAAGGTTGAAGTTGAAAACTTGTTAGGTAAGAAGATAAAAACACTACGATCTCATCATGGTGGAGAGTATATGGACTTAGAATTCCAGAACTATATTATAGAATACAGAATCATGTCCCAACTCTCGGCCCCAGGTACACCTCATCAATTTCCCTAACTGATGCGCCGAATATTTGTCACCGAAAAGCTTAATGTACTTGTGTCGTTAGCAGCTGTCAACTTAATTCGGATTGAACTGTCACCAGCTTTCTGTCCCATCATGATTAATTAGCCTTTCACCCAGATGCGCCCACCACGTTGCACTGACCAAGTTGGGCAATCCTTCTCGGGCAAATATTTTTGAACACGATCACCGCAAATCTTTGCGGTAAAACTGCGCTTGACAAATGATTTCCTATGATCGCAATTTTTGCCTTGTGTCAATGCATATTCTGCATAAAAACACAAAAATAAACTGTTCCCTGCGATGAAGGCATGCAGACGCAATATAATAAACTTAATGCTTTTTGGACACAATTTAACATATTTTATCAATGCAAGCCAACATTGTTTAAGAACTTAGCACTATGATAACGTGCATTTCTGCCCATTATCAGGTCCGTCTGGGGCACCAAACGAGCTCTGTCCCCAAAACTGTCTGGCACACGACTTTTTTTCATAATTCTTAACCCCTGGGTCCGTATCGCACACAAAAATTCCTAGTGACACCCCAGCGAGGCCCTGCGACACCCCAGCAAGGCACCGTGACAACCCTGCGGGGCCCTAGGCGCCGTTTGGGCACAAAACGAGTTCTATTTGCAAAACCATCTGGCACACACTTTTTTTCATAGTTCTTAACCCTTATCCGTTTTCTCGCATTTTCGCGCTGGAAGGTTCGGGAGCAAAAAGTGGGCCCCACGGCCCCGGGGGCCGTTTGAGGCACCAAACGAGCTTCGTTCGTAAAATCGTCAGGCACACGACTATTTCTCATCATTCTTAACACATGGGTCCCTTTTTGCACTTTTTCAATCCGAAAGGTTTGTGTACAAAAAACGGCCACCTGACGCAGCCCGCAGGGCCCCGGGGGCCGTTTGGGCCACCAAACGAGCTCCGTTCCCAAAACCGTCGGGAACACAACTCTTTTTTCATCATTCCAAACCCCTGGGTCCATTTTTGCACATTTTCGTGCCAGAAGGTTCGGGAGCAAGAAGTGGGCCCCACGGCCTTGGCGTCCGTTTGGGGCACCAAATGAGCTCCATTCGTAAAACTGTCTGGCACACGACTTTTTATCATTACTCTTAAACCCCTGGTCCGTTTTCCCGCTTTTTCGCTCCGGAAGGTTCGCACACAAAAAACGGCTTCCTGGCGCAGCCCCCGGGGCCCTGGGCGCTGTTTGGGGCACTAAATGTTATCCTTTCCAAAAACACACAACTTTTTTTCATCTTTCTTAACCCTTGTGTCATTTGCCTCTAGAGTTGGAATACAAAGCACTGTAGGCAGTGAAGAAGCTAAAATTCGATTTGAAGAAAGCAGGAGAAGCGAGAAAACTTCAACTGGTCGAGTTGGAGGAATGGAGGATTAATGCGTATGAGAATGCAAAGCTCTATAAAAAGCTCACAAAGTGCTGGCACGAAAAATACATATGCGGTAAAAATCTCCATGTAGGATAGAAGGTCTTGCTCTTCAATTCACAGCTACGGCTCTTTCCTGACAAGTTAAAATCCCGTTGGTCCAGATCTTTCATCATTAAAGAAATATTCCAACATGGTGCGGTGGAGCTGATTACTGAAGACGGGAGCCGTGCATTTAAGGTTAATGGGCAGCAAGTTGAGGCATATTGCGGGGGTGATTTTTAGCAAGAAAAGACCTTTGTAGACCTGAAAAATCCTAGAATAGAGAAAAATGGAGTGGCCCAAGCCTTCTGGAGTATCCTTTGTTTGGTTCTTAACTCTCATTTCTTCGACACTTTAATCATCATTTATCTATCTGAATTTTACTTATTACTTCTTTCTAAAAAAAAAGGGCCAAGAAAATTTTTTGTTAATTTTTTTCATTTGACCCTCTCGATGTTTCTTTGTAAACGATCAAGGTACACGATTGCGGAGGTACTATACGAAGACGTAACTTCACTTCGTCACCATAATCCAAAGGAGGAAGATCGCCGCAAAGTAGGATGCAATAATGAACAATGTGAGTGACAACGCAAATTTGGGGGGTTGTATCTTTCGTTCACTTTATTTCAAATTTCGCACTATCGCATCGCATTTTGATTTTGAAAGTTTTATCACCGCATTCTCTTTGATTACCGTAATCATTTCATATCAATAAATTTAGTAAGTCACCGCATGATTTCTCTTTGCCAATTATGATTTCAATGATGAAACACATGTTTCTATTCTTTCGTATATACTAGAGTCAACTTAATTTTAAGATAGTCACCTCATGAAATATTTCTAGAAGTTAAGGGTCTGCTAGCTTTCTTTCAAACTTTCTTTACGAAGCTTTCTGAGAACATCACATGACTTGTTTCAATCTTTTGGTAATGAGGACATTGCCATATTTTAAATTTGGGGGTGAGGTATTTATTTTCGACCTTGTTATTTTGAAAAAAAAAAAAAAAGAAGAAAAGAGGAAAACTTTGTGAATAACAACTCTGCTGTCAACGCAATAGAGAAACCCATGTTGATAAGAGTTAAGTTGTGAAAGGCACTTACCCGTAGTTGGATGTCCGCATGACACATATGGGGCAACCCAAAACGAAAGTAAGTCGCTAGGATCAATGCAATAAATAAATGACTGCAACTCCACTGCCAAGTAGGTATGAGTTTAGTTTGAGAAAGAGCGCATTGCTCGTAGTTGGATGTCCGCATGACACACGTGAGGGCAAAACAAAACGAAGGCAAGGCATTTGGATCAGCGCAAGGTCAGAAAAAAATAATAATGTCAAGAAATATGCAAGGATAAAAATCATTTGACACCCCGGTGAAAAAGTTTTCTTTTTGAAATAAATCATGCGATGTCCCAGAATTTAGTAAAGTTCTTTTGAAGGTTAAGCTTGCGGTCCCTAGGTCTTATAAATATTTTCAGAGTAGACTTGAATAAGACTTAAGGAAATTTTGGTGTATAGGATTTAAATGAAGTATCCTTGAGAAATCTAGGAAAAGAGAATTGCGGTCGACTTGCGAAAGGAAATCTTTAGCTTATGCTTGAGAACAAGCATTGTTTAAATTTGGGGGTGTGATAACGGGGAGAAATGCATGTTATTGTAGTGCTAAGTTCTTAAACAATGTGGGCTTGCATTGACAAAATATGTTAGATTGCGTCTATAAAAAGCATTAAATTCATAACATTGCGGTCGCATGCATTCATCGCATAGAAACAGTTGATTTTTATATATCTATGCAGAATATGCATTGACACAAGGCGAAAAGAGCAATCACAAGAAATCAATGGACGAGCACAACATTACCGCAAGACTTTGTGGTGATTTCTGTTCGCAAACATCTGCTCAAGAAGGATTTCCGCATAGAGTCAGCACAACTTGGTGGGCGTATCTGGGTGAAAGGCATAATTAATCACGATGGGACAGAAAGCTGATGACGGTCAAATCTGAATTAAGTTGAAAATCGCTAGATAACAAGTACATTCAGCTTTTCGGTGACAAATATTCGGCGCATCTTTCAGGGAATTAAATCCATCCCATCTGTTCACCCCGAAGCTTTATAAATATCAAAGGCATCCTTCAGAAAAGAGGTTCACTTGCTCACCTGCTCACGAGTTCACAAGTTCTGTTCATAGTTTAGCCCTATTCTTAGATTTTATTTTATTTTAAGGGGGAAGCAAGGGAAGGAGGTTGTGCCGATAGATCATTCCGGTGAGCTCGGGAGAGTGCCAAAAGCTTCAAGATCGGAGAGAGGGCCAGCTCCTATGGAAGCAGAAATATATTTTGAACCAAATAGAGATTGCCAGCGTAAAAGCCTCGGTCACCAAGGGATTCCTACCGGGCTCTCTACCTTTATCTTCCATTTTTATTTTGTATTCAAACTCATTTATAAAAATGGAATTTACTTCTCTATATTTTTTCACTCTCTGTTATTTACGCATGAGTAGCTAAATCTGTTGAATGGGTTGAGAAGCAGTTAGATAGCTTAACTGGGGATATTCATTCTATGCAATTATCTTGTATTATGTATGCTTCATTCGTCCATTAGAGATACTCGGGAGGGTGGTCTAAGAATATGATCTAGGCTTGAAAAAGCCAGGTTAGAATCTAGGCTCGAGAGAGTCAGATTAGAACACATAATCAAGAAATAAGAGCTTAGGAATAAGCATTGTTTGCTATTAAAGAGATAGGATATGATTGTGTGCGTTCACCTTGCCTTTATGCATCTTGCATCATCGCATAGGAAAAGAGTAGAGACATAGGAATAAGCTCTATGGACACTTTTGCATTCAACACATGCGTCCTAGACTTAGGAGCACCACATTTGCATTGGAAAATGACTTGCTGTGCATGGGTGTAGCATGATCGCATAGTCTGATGCATTCCTAAGTAATGCTAGCTAAAGATCTTCTCAACCCGTTCATCCGCATATTCAGTGCATCTATCACACAATCAAACTTTTCTCAAATTCGTCGCATTTATTTGTTTCATCACCACAACAAACAAAACCGATCAGTATTTGAGTTACCAGATACTGCAACGTTTTCTTGAAAATTTTCACCGCAACCTATTTTCCCAAGTCCCTGAGTTCGACCCCGGACTCACCAGGAAACTCAGTGGGGTTTACACTTGGATTACACTAAGAAAACTTAAGTGCTCAACGCATTTCCATCATCTCATTTCATCCATAATTCCACCTTATAAAATAAAGCATCAGCAACCCCGCGACACCCCATCAGTGCATGGTGACACCCCAAGAGTGCCTAGCGACACCCCAGCAAGGTACCGCAACAACCCCACAGGGCCTCGTGGGCCATTTGGGCAACAAACGAGCTCTGTTCATAAAACCATTTGGCACATGCCTTTTTTCAAAGTTTTTAACCTCTTGGTCCGTTTTCGTGAATTTTCGTACCGGAAGGTTCGGGAGCAAAAAGTGGCCCCATGGCCCCAGGGGCCGTTTGGGGCACCAAACGAGCTCCATTTGCAAAACCATCTGGCACACGACTTTTTATCATCATTCTTAACCTCTGAGTTCGTTTTCGCAATTTTTTTCTCTGAAAGGTTTGCGCACAAAAAACAGCCTCACGGAGCAACCCGCAGGGCCCCAGAGGCCGTTTGGGGCACCAAACGTGCTCCGTTCCCAAAATCGTCTAGCACACGTCTTTTTTTCATCGTTCTTGACACCTGGTTCCGTTTTTGCACATTTTCGGGCCCAAAGATTTGGGAGCAAAAAGTGGGCCTCATAGCCCCGGGGGTCGTTTGGGGCACCAAACGTGCTTCATTCGCAAAACCGTTTGGCACACGACCATTTATCATCATTCTTATCCCCTGGGTCCATTTTCACACTTTTTCGCTCTGAAAGGTTTATGCACGAAAAATGGCCTCACGACACAACCTGCGGGGACCCGGGGACCGTTTAAGGCACCAAACGAGCTCCGTTCCCAAAACTGTCTGGCACATGACTTTTTTCATCGATCTTAACCCCTGGGTCCGTTTTTACGTATTTTTGTGTTGGAAGGTTCGGGAGCAAAAAGTGGACCCCGGGTCCCCGGGGGCCGTTTGGGGTACCAAAAGAGGTCTGTCTCGAAAACCGTATGACACACGGCTTTTCTTTCATAGTTCTTCACCCCTGGGTCAATTTTCGCAGTTTTTCATGACGGAAGGTTCGCGTACAAAAATTGTGCCCCGTTGCAGCCTCGTGACACTACAGTAGTGCATGACGACACTCCAGCAGTGCCTAGTGACACCCCAGCAAGGCACCGCGACACCCTCACGGGGTCCCAGGGGTCGTTTAGGGCACAAAACGAGCTCTGTTCGCAAAACTATCTGGCACATAGCTTTTTTTCATAGTTCTTAACCCCTGGGTCTGTTTTCGTGCTTTTTCATAATAGAAGATTCGCACACAAAAATTAGGCCCCGTAGTAGCCTTGCGACACCCCAGCAGTGCATGGCGACACCCCAACAGTGCCTAGCGACACCCCAGCAAGGCACCACGACACCCCTGCGAGGTCTCAAGGGCCGTTTAGGGCACCAAACGAGCTCCGTTCCCAAAACCATCTGGCACATGGCTTTTTTTCATCATTCTTAACCACATGGTCCGTTTTTGCGCATTTTCATGCCAGAAGGTTCGGGAGCAAAAAGTGGGCCCCGGGGCCCTGGGGACCATTTGAGGCACCAAACGAGGTTTGTCCCCAAAACCGTCTGGCACCTGACCTTTTTGCATAGTTCTTAACCCCTGGGTCCCTTTTCGTGTTTTTTCATAACGGAATGTTCGCGCACAAAAATGGGGCCCCATGGTAGCCCCCGACACCCCAGCAGTGCCTGGCGACACTCCAATAGTGCCTAGCGACACCCCAACGAGCCCCTGCGACAACCTCACGGTGCCCCGGGGGCCATTGGGGGCACCAAACGAGCTCCATTCGCAAAACCATCTGGCACACGCCTTTTTTTCATAGTTCTTAACCCCTGGTGCTTTTTCGTGACGGATGGTTCGTGCACAAAAATTGGGCTCCGTGGCAGGGTGCGATACCTCAGCAGTTTTTCATCGTTCTTAACCCCTGGGTCTTTTTTCGTGCATTTTCTTGCCGGAATGTTCGGAAGAAAAAAGTTGGCCCCAGGGCCCTGGGGACCATTTGGGGCACCAAACGAGGTCTGTCCCTAAAACCATCTGGCACCAGACTTTTTTTCATAGTTCTTAACCCCTGGGTCCGTTTTTGTGCTCTTTTGTACGGAACGTTCACGCACAAAAATTGGGCCCCGTGGCAACCCCGCGATACCCCAACAGTGCATGGCGACACCCTAGTAGTTCCTAGCGACACCCTAGCAAGTCATTTCGACACCCCCACGGTGCCCTGGGGGCCGTTTGGGGCACCAAACGAGCTCCGTTCACAAAACCATTTGGCACACGCCTTTTTTCATAGTTCTTAACCCCTAGGTTCGTTTTCGTGCTTTTTCGTGATGGATGGTTCGTGCACAAAAATTGGGCCTCGTGGCAGGGCGAGTCACCTCAGCAGTTTTTCATTGTTCTTAACTCCTGGGTCCGTTTTTGTGCATTTTCTTACCAAAAGGTTCGGAAGCAAAAAGTTGGCCCTGGGGCTTTTTATCATATGGAACCATGTTGGACATGGTTCGGTCTATGATCAGTTATGCTCATCTTCCAGAATCATTTTCGGGATTTGCAGTGGAGACTGCATGTTACGTTTTGAACAACGTTCCCTTAAAGAGTGTTTATGAAATGCCTTTTGAGCTGTGGAGAGGCCATAAAGGTAGTTTATGCCACTTTAATACAAGCTAGTGTTGCCTTTTACTTAGAATTATGAGGGCTAACAAGCATAATATGCGTTGATAATACTAAGAATTCGTGTGAAAAGAGAGTCTTCATAGATATCCACTAAAAATTCTCGTTAACCCTATATCATGCATTATACGACATCAAAATATCTACTTTTGTAGCAATCATAGCAATCGATCGCATGCGTTGATCTCAGACCAACGCAAAGATGATCGCATGCGTTGATCTTCATGAAGACCAGTTCGTGCATGGAATGCCGCAACTATAGAGTGATAACCGTGATAGGATCGCAAAGTGAGTGGAATGCGTTGATACTTTAGGAGAAACAAGCATGAACGCATACCTTGGGAGTATAAAAAATATAAGATGATGATGTTGACATTTCACCTACCGCTTCAGAAGTGGTAGTGATTCAAAGCAGGACCACCAATGCTGTCAGTGTTTGAGCCCTATAAATAGAGCCTTCTACCCAAATTCAAGGTATCTGAGCTTCTGCCTTAGGGCAGATCCTTGTGATCACAGATGAGAGCATGAGCAGACACTCTTTGAGGATTCTTCACCTCCACAACTGATGTGTTATTTTATGATGTGAAATTATGGAGAAAATACGATGATGAAATTACATTGAGCACTCAAGTTTTCTCAGTAGAATCTAAGTGTAAACCCCACTGAGTTCCTGATAAGTCAAGGGTCAAACTCAGGGACTGGGGAAAACAGGTTGCGTTGGTAATTTTTAGGAAAACTTTGTATTAACCAAATAAATCAATAGTTGTTAAGGTTTTTGTTTGTAGTAATGAAAATTAAACAAATGCTGTGGAGTTTGAAAAGAGTTGATAAAATGGAAGATGTGACGAGTATGCGGTGAACGGGTTGAGAAAAGTTTCGGCTAACACTTCCTAGGATGCGTTCATGCTATGCAATCATACAACATGCATACAACAGTAAACCACCTCTCGGTGTGAATGCCACGGCTTCTAAGGCTAGAACGCATGAGATATATGCGATAAGTCTATAGGACCTACACATAAGCCTCTATTCTTATTTATGCGATGACAAAATGACACACACACAAATAAGGCGACCACATAATATCATTCCTATCCTTAGGGTGCATGCGATGCAGGTCGACAAATAGAGCTTATGTAACGACCCGACCCCCTAGGACTTAGGTTAGGCCTTTACTAAAATGAATACATGCATAGGATTTGAAACAACGCTCAGTAATGTTGAAAGAAATGATAGCATTAAAAAGAGAAGTTCAAAAGCAATTTATTAAATGCAATTTTTAAAACAATAATAGGGTACCCATAATTCGTAAAGACTATTAAAATATAAAAGTAACAATCCTTCATAATAAGTTTCAAACAGTAAAACTAGAAATTAAGGGTAAAATAAGGATTCTAAATTTCATGATGTGGAAGCGTAAAAACTAGTCCCAGTGGCTCGATCATGAATTCCGCTGCGTCATCGCCGGTGCATCTCTACCCTTACTTGAAACATCAACATAAGAAAGAATGAGTATGAAATACTCAGTAAGTAACCCCACCACTGGGGTCAGGCTAGGCATCTATGTCCTTTAGATATCCACATATGGCACATAAACATATGGAACAACTAAGAGACTGAGTCCTATCCTATTGTAGTTAAGTATGCCCACAAAACTAGTGAATCCCGAAGGAAACACAAAACTGGTAAATCCCAAAGGAAACAAAAACCTGGTGAATCCCGAAGGAACCACAAACTGGTGAATCCCGAAGGAAATACAAAACTGGTGAATCCCAAAGGAAACACAAACTGGTGAATTCCAAAGGAAACACAAAACTGGTGAATCCCGAAGGAACACAAATTGGTGAATCCCGAAGGAAACAAAAACTGGTGAATCCCAAAGGAAACACAAAACTGGTGAATCCTGAAGGAAACACAAACTGGTGAATCCCAAGGAAACACAAATTGGTGGGCATCCAACTAATCAATGAGGATATTCACACAGTCCTAACGTGCTAAGATTCAACATTGTACAGTTCTAAAACATACATAAAAATTCCTGATACCATGGCTTCATCACATACACATATTTCTTAAAAACATATTATACATCATCCATGTATAAATTACATCATAAATCCACAACATGTAAGTTTGCCTTCACACCAGCAGATCAGAAATCGACATATGAAAACACATACTATCACATACTAATGATCAAGTACTTAGGTGTGTATGAAAACAAATCAGAATTCGTGCCAGAACATACTTTCATTCAGGTCATATTGTCAATCAACATGCTAACATTTACCATAACATACAGTTATCATGCTAGCATACAACTAAAGCCTGGCCCGTGGGCAGTTCCAGTGGTAAGATTACTTACCTCTAATCACAACTTTAGAAACTAGTAAGCTTAGGCTCTTTCTTTCCCGACGAAACCGAAAACCCACAAGATCAACCTAAATAATCTATAACAAAAACATAAAAAAGCTCAAGATTCTCCCTGAAACTTGAATCTGAACACCCAAAGTTTATGGGTAAATATTGGGCCAAAATTTTAAATGGGTAATCAAGAACGTTCAAGAAACCCAAAAAAAAACTTACACCAAACTAAAAATCTGGCGAAAACCCAAACGACAGTGATTGATGGGCGAAAATCTAGTGGGCATCGGCCAGATCTGAGAAGCAGTCGTCGGTGACAAAACCCCCTGCGGAAAACGAACAGGTCTGTGAAGTAGTCATCGCAGCTGGACCCAAACTGGCGGCTGGAATGAGTGGCACGGGCTGGGCCTAGCGGTGGCGGTGTTGGCTCGATCGAGAAGGATGGCCGGACAGGCGCGACGTAAATGTTGCTGTGTGAAAAGCAGCGTGGATGTGATGACACCTCAGGCGCAAGTGGCTAGGGCGCTTGAGCGACAGCGTGAACGGTCGAAAGTGGACGGCGACTCGGACGCAGTTGGCGAGGGCTGACAGTGTGGCGTGCGGTTGAGTCTCGGTTGGAGGAAGAGGGTTTCGGCGGCCATTACTCCTTCACGAAGAAGAAGATGAAAATTCTTCTTCTTTTTTTTCCTTTTTAGCACGCTTCTCGAGGGAGAAATTAATATATATATATAATATATATATATACATATACATATTCTTTCTTTATTTATATATACATGTTATCTCTTCCCAAAATTTCAATTTCTCAAACTTCAAAAAAATAAATTCAGTTTGCAAAATAATTCCATTTTTCCTTAAACTAAATCCAAATTTCCAAATCTTTTCAAATATTTGCTTTAATGAATTCTCAAATAACTATATTTATATATATGTTTAAAATTCTTTCCTCTTCCTCTTTAAAATCCAAATTTCAAAATTAACTCAATTATCCCCATAAAATCTCAATTTTGACATCGACTTAAAATTAAATTAATGCGACATAAAAATCCAAAATTTTCCTTTAAACACACTAAATTTCAGAATTGACAAAAAATCCTCAATTAAAACAAAAATGTTGAATTTAATTTTATAACTGCACAGGATGTTAATGAACAACCAATTGAACACAGCTCCTAAAACACAGCAAGCAAAGGACCTTAATGAACAACCAATTGAACAGGAAGTACGACGAGATCCCTCACCTTTTCCGTCCAAGCTGAGAAAGAAAGATGACAGCAAACAATTCAAGAGGTTCCTAGATGTTCTCCGACAATTACATATTAACATTCCCTTGATAGAAGCGTTGGAACAGATGCCGAGCTATGTGAAATTCCTCAAGGACATACTTGCCAACAAAAGGAAGATCGGGGAGAATGAAATTGTTGCGTTAACATATGAATGTAGTGTGTTGTTTCAGAATAATATCCCCACCAAAATGAAAGATCCCGGGAGTTTCACATTTCCCTGTTCAATAGGGGGAAAAGATGTTGGGAATGTGCTGTGTGATTTAGGGGAGAGTATAAACTTAATGCCCTTGTCAATCTTCAAAAAGTTAAATATCGGAAATGCAATACCCACCACAGTTACATTACAATTGGCCGATAGATCAATAACTCATCCAGAGGGCAAAATAGAGAATGTACTTATGCAAGTAGATAAGTTTATCTTCCCTGCTGACTTTATCATATTAGATTATGAAGCTGACATCGAGGTGCCTATCATCTTGGGTCGCCCATTTCTTGGAACAGGGCGAGCACTGATCGATGTGCAGAAAGGAGAGCTTACCATAAGGGTCGACGATCAGCAAGTTAAATACAACATTCTCAATGTGTTGAAGTACCCGAGTGATATGGAAAATTGTCAATATGTTGAAGAACTGCAGGAAGATCATTGGCACGAGCATCAAGAAGAATTGAAGGAAGAGGACTTTCGGATTGGCGCAATGTGGGAGGAAAATTGCGTCGCAATACAAACTGAGTCAGGCTTTGAAACACTCAAGTTATCTGAACGAACAATGCAACGTACTAAGCCATCTTTAGAAGAACCACCCATGTTAGAGTTGAAGTCGTTGTCAATGCACCTCAAATATGTGTATTTAGGGAGCAATAGCACTTTACCGGTTATTATATCTGCTCGTTGGGCAAAGAGAAGGAGGATGCACTTATCCAGATCCTGAAAAACAACGCCAAAGCTTTGGGATGGACCTTGGTAGACATTCGAGGGATCAGTCCCTCGTATTGCATGCACAAGATTCGTTTGGATGAAGGAAAAACATGGTCTATAGAAAGGCAACATCGATTGAACCCTACCATTAGGGAGGTTGTAAAGAAAGAGATAGTGAAGTGGCTTGATGCGGGCGTCATTTACCCTATATCTGATAGCAGCTGGGTAAGCCTAATGCAATGCATTCCAAAGAAAGGGGGAATGATAGTCGTCACCAACAGTAATAATGAGTTAATTCCTACAAGGACAACTACGGGGTGGAGAATTTGTATAGATTACCGCAAATTAAATCTGGCCACGAAGAAGGACACTTTCCACTCCCGTTTATTGATCAAATGTTAGATCAACTTATGGGGAATGAATTCTTTTATTTTCTTGACAGCTACTCAGGGTACAACCAAATTGCAATTGCGTTGAAAGATCAAGATAAAACAACTTTCACGTGACCATTCGACACATTTACAATCCGTCACATGCCGTTTGGACTCTGTAATGCACCTACCTTCCAACGATGTATGATGGAAATATTTTCAGATTACTTGGAGGAGTTAATCGAGGTATTTATGGATGACTTTTCAGTTTTTGGCAATACGTATTACTCTTGTTTATCAAATCTTGAAAAAGTCTTGAAAAGATGCATTGAAACTAATCTTGTTCTAAACTAGGAGAAATGCCATTTTATGGTTAAAGAAGGAATCGTGCTAGGTCACAAGATATTAAAGGAATGGTTGGAAAATGATCAAGCAAAAATTGACGCAATTTCCAAGTTACCACCACCAGTCAATGTGAAAACGCTTGCGAATTTTCTGGGATATGCGGGGTTTTATCGAAGATTTATCCGCAAATTTTCTCAGATCGCAAGGCCCCTAAGTGCGCTCCTCGAGATTGACTGTGAATATGATTTTGATGACGCATGCGCTGAAGTATTTCACACAGTGAAAAATGCACTCATCACTGCACCTATTCTGATTGCGCCGGGATTGGACGCAACCATTTGCGTTGATGTGTGATACTAGTGGATATGCAGTGGGCGTAGTCTTGAGCCAGCACAAGGATAAGGTTTTGCATCCTATCTATTATGCTAGCAAGACGTTGAATGATGTGCAGGAAAATTATACAACCACGAAAAAAGAAATGCTCACAGTGTTGCTTTAGGTTTTGCCCCAATTAGATTTTTTTTGTTTCGGATTGGCTTTTTGAGATGGACCTCTAGAGCCTAAATTGACGGGTCATACTTACAGGAGATTGTTAAGTAAGTTAAGGATCTCTTGGCCAAATCAATGATGGCTAGTCGTTATTGGAGCAAGAGTTGTGGGTTATACCCAGGTGGAGAGAGTTGACTATGAGGAGACTTTCTCACCTATTGCCATGTTGAAGTCAATCTGCATCCTCCTATCCATGCCTTATATTATGACTATAAGATAAGACAAATGTACGTCAAAACTGCCTTTCTGAATGGTAATCTTGAGGAGACCATTTATATGGTGCAGCTCGAGGGATTCATGGCGCAAGGTCAAGAGCAAAAGTTTTGAAAACTGAATCGGTCCATTTATGGGCTGAAACGGCGTCTCGCTGTTGGAACATTCGATTTGATACTGTGATCAAATCGTATGGCTTTGTCCAAAACATTGATGAGCATTGTGTCTACAAGAAAATCATCAACAGTTCAGAAGTTTTCCTAGTGTTGAATGTAGACTATATCCTACTTATTGGGAATGATGTAGGTTTACTGACATCAGTTAAGAACTGGCTAACGACCTAATTCCAAATGAAAGATTTGGGAGAGGCTCAGTTTGTTTTTAGTATTCAGATCTTTCGGGATCAAAAGAACAAAGTTCTACTACTGTCTTAGGCATCGTATATTGACAAGATGTTGCTTAAGTACTTGATGCAGAACTCCAAAAGAGGCATGGAGTTACATTGTCTAAGGAAATTTGTCCTAAGAAACCTCAAGAGGTTGAGGAGATGAGACGGGTCCCCTATACATCTATCGTTGGTAGCTTGATGTATGCGATGTTGTGTACTAGATCAAACATCTGCTACACTGTGGGAATAATCAGTAGATATCAGTCTAATCCAGGACAGGGTCACTAGACCGCCGTCAAGAACATCCTTAAGTATCTTCGGAGTACGAGGGGCTACATGCTCATGTATGGATATAAGGATTTGATCCTTATTGGATACACGAACACTGACTTTCAGACTGATAAGGATTCTCGAAAATCCACTTCAAGCTTGGTGTTCACTCTGAATAGAGGAGCTGTAGTATGGCGAAGCACTAAGCAGGGGTGCATCGGTGACTCCACGATGGAGGCCGAGTATGTAGTGGCTTGTGAAGCTGCTATGAAAACCAATTGGCTTAGGAAGTTCCTGACTGATCTGGATATTGTTCTAGACATGTCTAGGGCCATCACCATTTATTGTGGTAATAGTTGTGTTGTGGCGAACACCAGGGAGCCGAGGAGTCACAAGGGTGAAAAACATATAGAGTAGAAGTATCATCTCATCCGCGAGATAGTGCATCGAGGCGACGTGATAGTCACAAAGATCGCTTCGGAGTACAACGTGGTTGACCCATTTACGAAGGCTCTCACGGTTACAGTTTTTTAGGGTCATGTTCAGAGCATGGGTCTATGGGGCCGCCTGCGGCTGGATTAGGGCAAGTAGGAGTTTTTATACAGGGCCTTAGTGCCCTAGTTTTTTGTTTTGTACTTGTTTTTATCTTATACACCCACTCATTTTAGAACATGTGGCAGATTGTTGGAGTTGATGCCTTAAACGCTCATAGGGTCTTGTAGTTTGTAAACACCTGTATGAACAAACGCTTGTGATGTAATAATATAAGATTTTTTCTTCACTATTATCTATGAAATATGAGATATTTAATTTCTATTAACCACAAACCAATATACAAAGATCCTTGGTTGTCGTTGTAACTTAAGGAGTTAGATGTAACTACAAGGGCAAAACGGTAAATTGGCCGAGCTATACTTACAAGCAATCTATGAAGGGTTATCGTACTGTTGACTGGTTATATCCGATGGACACAAAAATATATCTATGGTGAGAAGAGTGCAACTGTCAGTCTTTAGTGGAGTGCCCGACAGTTAACAGATGGTGGATCTCATGATTAAAGAGTTTAGTCAGCTATTCATGTACCGTTGGAGCTTCAAGCTACAGCTCCATAAGGCCCCCTTGGTAGCTAAATGGATTCAAGTTGAGAATTAGTTTTTGGGTCAGTTTGAAGTGTTCAAATTGACAAAAGGGAGTTTAATTATGTATGATATAATTAAACTGGTTCAATTATATATGATATAGTTGATATGATGTATGAGATACATTAATTGAAGGAATTTGACATAAATCTGATGGCGAGGTTGAGGATCCGTTGTCTTATCAAAAGGCTATGCGATCATTTGCGCTCATGAAAAATATACTTAAGAAAGGTGGGCGCATAGATCCGGGGCATCTGGGTGAAAGCTTAATAAATCACGATGGGACAGAAAGCTGATGACGGTCGATTCCGAATTAAGTTGACAAGCCGTTAACGACATACTGTAGCAAGTACACTCAACTTTTCAGTGACAATTATCCGACGCATCAAACAGAGAATTAATGACATCCCATCAGTGCAATCACAAGAGAAAAGAAGCTTCTCACCCTGAAGCTCTATAAATACCAAAGGCCACCTTCATCAAAAGAGTTCGTCAAGTTTTTAGAGTTCACCATATAGACAATAGTTAGCCTTGTTCTTAGTTTTTCTTATACTTAAAAGGCGGGAGTGAGAGAAGGGAAAATACGTCGAAAGATCATCCTGGTCAGCTCGAGAAAGTGCTAGAGAGCGTGGAAAAATAGAGAGAGGGCCGACTCTTGCGAAAGCAAGAATATCTTTTGAGCAGAGTAGAAGAAGAACAGTGTAGAAGCCTTGGGGAGCAAGAAATTGCTACCAGACTCTTTATTTTTATTCTGCATTGTCATTATGTACTTCGATTATATATATATAGAATGGAACTTGCTTTTCTACATCTGTTCACTCTCTTTAAAATACGCATGAGTAGCTAAAACTATCGAATGGGTTGAGAAGTACTTAGTTAACATGACCTAGGATCTTCATTGTATGCGATCATCTTGTCTTATGTTACATCCATCACCCCTTTAGAGCTACTCGAGAGAGAGTCTAAAGAAAGAACCTAAGACTTGAGAAAGCTAGTTTGAATTTAGACTCGAGAGAGAAAGATTAGATTTGCATAAGCAAGAGATAGAGACTTAGAGATAAGCTCTATTTGTCAACATGCATCGCATGCAACCTAGAGATAGGTTATAGTAGTATGTGGTTGCCTTGTTTGTGTGTGTGTCAATCATCATCGCATAGACAAGAATAGAGGGTTATGTATAAGTCCTATAGATATCATCGCATATATCACATGCATTCTAAAACTAGAAGCCGTAGCATTTGCATTGAGAGATGATTTACTGTTGTATGTATGTAGCATGACCGCATAACATGAACACAATCCTAGGAAGTGTTAGTTAAACCCCTTCTCAACCCGTTACCACGCATACTCATCACATCTTTCGTATTATTAACGCTTTTCTCAACTCCGCTGCATACACTTTATACTGTAAACAACAAATCAACCAACCACTGGATTTATTTGTTACCACAAAGTGATCTAAAAATTAAAATCGCATATTGTTTTCCTTAGTCCCTGAGTTTGACCCTAGGTTTACCAGGAAACTTAGTAGGGTTTATACTTGGATCTTGCTGAGAAAACTTGCTTGCACAACACATTTTCCATCATCACATTCTTACAATTATTTCATGACATAGTAACATGCAATACATTGTGCTAATGGTAATTTTCTCATTTTCTTTGCAGCTTTCAATCTCTGGCAAATTACGACCAAGAGATTGAAAAAATGTTCCAATGAAGATTGGGAACCAATCGTAAACAACAGCAAGACAGATCTCCAAGAATGGCAGAACAACCGAAAGAGAGGGCCACAAATGCAAATAATATAATGACCAACCCCATCCTCCTGGCGAATGACCGCAATAGACCCATTCGGGACTATGCGTCACCCAACCTATATGATTTCTCCCCAGGAATAATGAGGCTAGCTTTGAACAAATCGAGGTTTGAAATGAAATCGGTTATGTTGCAGATGATGCAAACAGTAGAACAGTTTGGTGGAAGGCATGGCGAGGATCCGCACGTCCATCTCAAGAGTTTCATTGAAATATGCAACACTTTTGTGTTCCCAAATATCTCTACCGAGGAGGTTCGACTAATGTTGTTCCCTTTTTCCTTATGCGATCAAGCAAGGAAGTGGGCCTATTCTCTCGAACCAGGGGAGATAACATCGTGGGAATAAGTAGTGGAAAAGCTCATGAAGAAATACTTCCATCCAATGGAGAATGCAAGAAGAAGGAAGTTAATTATGAATTTTAAACAGGAAATTGACGAATCGCTCAGTGACGCCTGGGCGAGGTTTAAGAGGCTGGTAAGAGATTGCTCGCATAACGGCTTGCCAGATTGTCTACAGATGGAGATTTTCTACCACATACTGAACCTTGCATTGCAGACGGCTGCCAATGCGGCAACAGCTGGTGGTCTGCTTGATAAAACTTACGATGAGGCGAAAAATGTACTTAATTGCATATCCAAAAATCACGAGGACTGGAAAGAAAGCGATCAAAGATTAAAAATTAAAGACAATGACGCAAACAATGGGGCCATCGCATCCCTACAAAAAAAATGAATGAGATGATCTGTTTGATACAAGGCATCGCAATTAATAGTACGAGAACACAAAAAGGACAGGTCAACGCAATTACTCAAACAACCACAAGTTGTGTCATCTATGGAGAAGCATATCCGATGGAAGAATGCCCAAGAAATTTGCAGTCAATATGTTTCATAAAGAATAACCCCTATTTCGATACGTACAACCCCAGATGGAGAAGGAAAAATCAACAACAAAGCTTTCAACCAGTGGTGCAAAAGGAAGGGCCACCAGGATTTTTCCCGGAAACAAACGGTCAAACGCATAACCAAACCAGCAGTTCGCAGGCATCGCAATCTTCATCCTTAGAGAGGTTGTTGAAATAGTATATTGAGAAGAACGAATCAGTGCTTCAGAATCAAGCAATGCCCATCCAAAATCTCGAAATTTAGCTATGACAGATTGCGAGCAAACTCAAAAATAGATCGCAAGGAGCATTGCCGAGCTCAACTGAGCTCTCTCGCAACTCTGGGGCTACATGAAAGGAACAATGCTTAGCAGTCTCTTTGCTAAACGGAAAAATGACAGCAGAAGTAGGAGAGGAACCCATCACAACCAACTTGAATGTAGTGACAACCGAGAACCCGTTGACATATGATTCAGAAGAGCCTGAGAAGATGAACCCAGAAGTTGCATCCACCTTCAAGCCTCTAGAACACGAGATAGAAGAAGTCCATCTACCACCATTCCCGCAAAGATTGAAAAAGAAATAGAATGATGAAGGAAAGATCGCTACAATGGTAGTAACACAAAATACGATGATCCCACCAAAAATGTGTGACCCAGGAATCTTCACAATACCATGCTCAATTGGAGGGGTCAACATTGGTCAAGCACTAGGCGATCTTGGGGTGAGTATAAACATAATGCCGCTATCAATCTTTGTATGATTGAATATGGGCAAACTCACGCCCACGACGGAGACTCTTTTACTTACGGACAGATCCCGAATACATCCCGAGGGAGAGCAGTCTGGCTAGGCTCCTTCTTCTCCCTTACCACAGTCTTTCCGCTCCACAACGTCACAACTTGACATTGCTCTTTTCCCCTACCCCCTAGATTGCGTGGGAGTTCCGTTAAACTCGGCAGGGCCCCTTGTGATCTATTCTTGAGTTCGCCTGCGATCTGGCCTATTTGAATTTTCAGGTTGCAGATAGACGTCGCTTGGTTTTGAAGCACTATTTCGTTCTTTTCAATATATTGCTTCAACAAACTCTTCACATAGGAAGATTGCGGGCCTGCAAACTATTGGCTTGATTATGCGTTTGACTGTTGGTTCGCGGGAAAAATCTGAGTAGCCCTTCTTTTTGTGCCACTGATTGAAAATTTTGGTATTGATTTTTCCACGCGAAGTTGGGGTGGTTTCTCCACCTAGGGTTGTACGTGTTAGAAAATGGATTATTCTTTACAAAATAGACTGACTGTGGGTTTCGCGGGCATTCCTCCATTGGGTGTCCTTCACCGCAAGTAGCATAACTTGTAGTCGTCTAGTTAATTGCGTTCACTTGCCCACTATGCGTTGTTGGGCTATTGATTACATTGGCTCGAGGAGAAACAGAGAAGAAAGATGCGATGGAACCAGAGATTGCATCTACCTTGGAGCCGAAAGAACAGGGGACCGTAAGAATACAACTGCCACCATTTCCTCAGAGACTCAAAAAGAAGAAAAATGATGAGGTACAGTATCAATGTTTCATGGATATACTAAAACAGTTGCATATTAACATTCCGTTCACTGAAGAAATTGAGGAGATGCCCGTATATGCGAAGTTTCTAAAGGATGTGGTGACAAAGAAGAGAGGCACTTGTAAGTTCACAACGGAGCTCAAAATCTATAATCCCACCGAAAATGTGCGACCCTAGGAGTTTCACTATACCTTGCTCTATTAGAGGATTATACATCAGTCAAGCGCTATGCGATCTTGGGGCCAGCATTAATTTGATGCCTCTGTCAATTTTCAAGCAGCTGAATGTAGGACAACTCATGCCCACGATGGTGACTCTCCAATTAGCGGATAGATCTCTTGTGCATCCAGAGGGGAAATTGAAGGATGTTCTAGTTACAATCGACAAATTTATATTACCAGCAGACTTCATCATCCTGGACTACGAAGCAAACAAAGATGTATCCATCATCCTGAGGCGACCATTTTTATCTATCAGTCGCGTCCAGATTGATGTGTACAAAGGAGAGATCACACAAAGTGTGAATGGATAGAAGCTCAGGTTTGACATTATCCGAATATTTTGATTAAGAAGTCCTCAATGAATTCGACGATGAACAAAGTTTGAATGACGAAGAGAAGCCTGAAGATGAAAATGAAGATGGGGATGTAATTGCATCCATTGTAGCATGCAATGCGATCATAGAAAAAACAACCAAAGAAGATGAGATGATCGCATCCCAAGAAGATAAGCCGACAGTGAATGAAGAAAGAAAAACAACAAAACCATCCTTGGAACAACCACCAACAATAGAGCTGAAGACCCTTCCTAACCACCTAAAGTATGCGTTTCTAGGGCAGAATGAAAAGCTACCTGTAATCATTTCCTCTACACTTAATGAAGACTAAGAAAATCCGTTGCTGAGCATTCTGAGAAAGTATGTAAAAGCAATCGGCTAGACGCTTGCAGACATTAGAGTAATCAGCCCACATACTACATGCATAGAATTCGTCACGAAGAGAATCACAAAGGATCGATCGAACATCAGTGCAGACTTAACCCTACGATGAAGGAGATCGTAAAAAAGGAGATAATCAAGTGGTTAGACACGGGCATCATCTATCCAATAGCCGACAGCATGTGGTTCAGCCCCGTGCAATGTGTACCTAAGAAAGGAGGGATGACTATAGTCCCTAATGTAAATAAGGAACTAATACTGCAAAGGACCGTCACGGGATGGTGAATTTGCATGGACTATTGCAAATTAAATGCGACAACAGAGAAAGATCATTTCCCTTTGCCAGAAAGATCATTTCCCTTTGCCTTTTAAAGACCAAATGCTAGATCACCTAGTTGGAAATGACTTCTACTATTTTTTGGATGGGTATGCCGGCTATAACCAGATCATGATCGCTTTTGAAGATCAAGAAAAAACCATATTCATCTGATGCATAACATCGTCTAGATATAGCTTAAACTACGTTGGGAGATAATCTCTCAACAAACAATATTTCGTCAGAGAATAGTTGGAAAATAGGCATAGAGACACATTCTCCCGACGTACGACAACTATGCGTCGAGAGTTTATCCTAACTCCCAACGATGTCTATACCTCGTTGATAGATAGGATCTCCCCCGGGGTCAACGTTTCATCAATGGTTGTTACACCTCTCCTGACGGTGTAGATGCCGTTGGGAGTTTGTTACATGACTGGATTTCCTTTTTCAATATCTTGATGCCTTGTAGTTCTTCAAGAGATATGCCTACTCCCGATGCCTTCGTCCGGAGATCGGGCCTAGTTTTTTAATATATTCCACTAATTTCTTTTTTTTAAAAAAACTTTGACCAGCATATAACCTAAAATTGAACCCATATCAACAATATTAAAGAAATCTAAAGTTTTCACATACATTGAGATTAAACAAAAGTCATTCATAGTATTACTTGCTACATAAAAGAGACAGAAATGTACTAGATAATAATGTTTACATATAGACTAGTGGTCCATCATAATACATCTTGCAGAACATATACAAGAAAGTTTGTTGACCATGTAATGAGCTCGTGACTCCAAAAAGCATTTTTTAGAGAAAAGATTGAGGATGCATATTAAGATGCAAACATAGACAAGTCCGCAAGTTTAGATAGTATGCAAAGTAGAATAACTCGAGCACATGTGGGAGGTGAAGGCGGGTAGAAAGTTATATAATAAGAATAAAAAAAAAAACACAACATAAAAAATAAAAAGAAACAAAAGGTTAAGAATTCTTTTTTGTCTCTCAAGTTTCATAGTGTATACATTTGGTTCCTACATTTTCATTAATAACGATTTGGTCTACATACTTTAAAACTCAATTTAATCCTATTAAAAATTTTGTTAGCTTGTCATTTATTTCATTTGATTTGTACAACCATCATTGGAAAATATTGACCTCATTGAAAAGGATACCATTATGCATGATATTGGCTTCAAATCGATAGAAAAATTGGATGAAAATATTTTAAATCATACCTAAGCCTCAATAAATGAAAAGAAACACATAGAATCCAAGGCTAACTTACATACCCTTTTCCTATGAGAAGAATATAAACAAACAATATTAATTAATCGATGTAAATCTCATCCAAACAATATTACTTCTCAACTATTAATATATATTATTTCATTATTTAGATATATTTTCTTAAGGTAATTGCAATAGGTAGCGTTTTTAGGGCTAATAATTAAGTGTTTGTCAATATATATTTATTTTAAATACAAATACAGAAAAGTGTGTCAATGATGAACTTTATTGCTAATATACTCCTATTAACGATATAGCCTATCAATAGTAGACTTCGAGAATTAAATCTTAATTTTTCTATATCTATTTTTTTTTTTTTTGCAATGGGCCATATTTGTTGATTCTTTGGAATTTAGTATCATATTTAAGTCTATAGCAACGTTTCAAAAAAATAATAAAAACATAGCAAAGTGTCTCAATGATAGACTTAGTTGTTGATGGACTCCTATTAGCGATAAAGCCTATCATTAGTATATATGCTAATACATAGCAAAATTTCTTTTGCATTGAGCTACCTGTTGATACTTTGACATTTATTGCTATATTTACTACTACATCATTCTTTTATTATTAGTTTTTGTTTTATTTATTCGCAACTAAAGAAAATCACATAAAAAGTTGAAAGGTGAAATTGAATTCACTAAAGTGAAAAAAAAAATATATAATATGTATGGTAAAGGAATTGGCATGGGTTTGTAAAATGAGTATAAACTTCAAATCAAATAAAGTTTAGATAATGTATGGACCGTTCATATTCAATAGTTTTTCCTTTTAATTTCTATATAATTCATTCTAACTTTTACTCCAAATATATTTTTAATTAAATGGAATAGATTCCCATTTAGATACTTTTTTTAAATAAAATAAAGAGAAAGATGAAAGACACTCATCAATGTTTCAACTTTTAAATTAACATGATATAACCAAGATAATGGGAAGAGAGGAGAGGGAGATACTAACGGGCATAACGGTAATAATCTAATGCTTAAGGGTCAAAACGGTTTTGTTGGGTCAATATATGCTCACGACCAAGAGATTTTTTAGGATAAAATTTTTGGGAAATAAAGCATATTGGAATCATATAATACAATTTTATATTCCACTTTTGAATGTTATTCGAGTAAATAGAAATAAATGATATTTATATATATTAAATGATTTTAATGAATAAATTTTATATAACTGAATAAATAAATATATTTTAATTATTCAAGTTAACTAATCTATGTTAATATAGTATTAATTAATTACGCTTTCTAATGAAATATTTAATTGTATTAATTTAGTACATACTTGTGAATTGAAACTACTCTGGCATAGATTCCAATTAATCAATCCATTATTGTTTTTATATATTACCACTGCAAGTCTTATAAAATAAATTTATATTGTAATTTTAATAATAAGTTTCAATTAAACATTTAAGATTTAAAGGCAGTTGTAAATATAGCAATTAGGCCCAAAGTATTAGTAAATATAACACAATAAAAAAATTTACAAATATAACAAAATTTACTATGTCATTAATAGAAGTCGAGCAAGATAAAGTCTATTTTTAATATATTTTGCTATATTTATTATTCTTTAAAATTGTTGTTATACTGTCTGATAGGCAATTTGAAAAAAATGGATTCGATGAATACAGAGTTGTACTCGGTGTTTAGAGATATGTGTTTGGAATCATATTCATAAATTGATTTCAAATTTAAACAATTATTCAGAATGTTAAAATTTCAAATTCAAAATATCATGAAAACATAAAAATATTATTTTTAGAAATTGGACTATTTGGATAAAAAAATACTGAAACAATTTTAAATTACATAATCTAAATTATCTACTAAATGTATATTTGCAGAACAAGTGAATCTAAAAGTATAAAATAGAATTTGGATTACCTATCTAATAGATCCTTATTTATTATCGCTCTTAAAGTAATACCCTTTGTAAGTATATTAAAATTTAAAATAATTTACAAGTAAATTAAATTGATATATCGAAAGAAAATAAGGTGATAAAAACAAGATACATTAAAGATAGAGAAAGAAAGGATAAGGGATACAAAAAATTCTTACTTTTAGAAAGGTCTAAAATACCCATATGTGTGAGTATAAAAGAGTAGTGGATTTACTTATTCCCACATCTCTCCTCCAAAGTCCAATCCTTTTAGTGGCAAACCAAAGAGAAAACAATGAGCACACAATTTTTGGTATTTTCGAGAGCTCTCACAATTGCATGGAGTGATAACAATGAATATTGGAAATGGAACAAGGTGGAACGTTGCGGGTATAATCTTAAACCCAAATTTTATTTGTTCATTATCAAAATCTTTCATTATTGTTCACTCTTTTGTTCTTGGTTCATAACAATATAAACTAATTATTAATTTCATTATGCATCAATGAGCGAAAGATCGTGCTAGACTTTCATTACCCAATGGTAGAAGTCTATCGCGGTCTATTATTGATAGATGGTGTCATTTTGCTATATTTATAATAAGTTGGTTCATTTTTCTTTATTTAAAAATAATCTCATGTCTTATGCTATATTATATTATTATGAGAGATAAAAACATATGCTCAAGTTTAATTTTGAATAAGCTTAATACTTTTGATTTAATTCTAAATAAATTAAATAAAATAGGATATTTTTTAGAAAAAAAAAAGAAATTAGTTTTATCCCTAAAACAAGAGGAGGAAAAATAATATAATTTGGTAAGAACGTGTTTGGTCAATTTTGGAGAAAAAAAAAGTTGCCTTTGCTCAATGTAATCTCTCTCATTATGGTGTTTAAAAACTTGCAGCTACACAATCGAAGAAGCAGAGCTTCTTCAGGTATCTTGGTTTGATTGTTTTTTGGACATGAGTTCTTCTAGTTTCAAACAAAATACTTGGTACACAGTAAATATGGAGGTGATGTTGAAAGATAATGCCAGTGGATGGGATCTTCCTGTTAACAAGAAAATCGTGACGCCAGATGGGACCGTGGAGTCTCAAGAAATACTACAGGATAAGCCAAGAAATGTGTGGTTCAATATCTCGATAGGAAAATTCTTACTTGGGAGTAGTGGGATGGTCCGATTTCAGCTGTCTCAACTTGAAACAAATTGGAAGTCGGGGATTATCATAAGAGCCCTTGTGGTGAACGCATAAAAATGAGCCTGAGAATAATATGTTAAGAGATTAATATAAAGTAACAGAATGAAATGATAAATAATAGGTCCTTTTATTTCCAAGTAAGAAGGGTAAGTTTAAACACTTTATGTTTTAGTTATGTGTTAAATGTTGAATACTATGTAATACCATGTGAAATGATAAATAATACAACCTTTTGCGTACTAGCAATAAGGTTAGTTTAAACACTTTAGTATGATTTTCAATCAAATATGTATTGTGAATCAATACCAAGATCTAAATGAATCATGTTGTTATTGATCATTTGAATTTACATAAGTTCTTTCCATCTAACTAGTATATAAGGAAGAAACTAAAATCGCAGTACTCTTGATTGTACCATAGCACTTTCCTGTTGTCGTATTTAAGTCTATAATAATGCCAACATTCATATAAAAAATTTGAAACACAATACATACACTTTTATTAATATTCGATTCAATATATGTTTATGGAGAATTTTGGTGACTATTTTTCCAACCACCCATTGAGATCCATCTCTTTCATATTTTACTGTTATTCAAGACGAAAACAAAAGTTTCAATGATAAAGCGAGTAAATTCATAATCTTAGATAGTAAGATATTCTTAAATCAACATCTTAAAGATATCGAGTACAATTATAACATGCATGTACAATTTTGTATTGCGATATTTAGATAGTATGCAAAGTAGGATAACTCGAGTGCATGTGGGAGGTGAAGGCGGGTAGAAAGTTATATAATAAGAATAAAAAAAAAAAAAAACACAACATAAAAAATAAAAAGAAACAAAAGGTTAAGAATTCTTTTTTGTATCTCAAGTTTCATAAAGTGTATACATTTGGTTCCTACATTTTCATTAATAACGATTTGGTCTACATACATTAAAAATCAATTTAATCCTATTAAAAATTTTGTTAGCTTGTCATTTATTTCATTTGATTTGTACAACCATCATTGGAAAATATTGACCTCATTGAAAAGGATACCATTATGCATGATATTGGCTTCAAATCGATAGAAAAATTGGATGAAAATATTTTAAATCATACCTAAGCCTAAATGAATGAAAAGAAACACATAGAATCCAAGGCTAACTTACATACCTTTTTCCTATGAGAAGAATATAAACAAACAATATTAATTAATCGATGTAAATCTCATCCAAACAATATTACTTCTCAACTATTAATATATATTATTTTATTATTTAGATATATTTTCTTAAGGTAATTGCAATAGGTAGCGTTTTTAGGGCTAATAATTAAGTGTTTGTCAATATATATTTTTTTTAAATACAAACACAGAAAAGTGTGTCAATGATGAACTTTATTGCTAATATACTCCTATTAACGATATAGCCTATCAATAGTAGACTTCGAGAATTAAATCTTAATTTTTCTATATCTTTTTTTTTTTTTTTTTTTTTTGCAATGGGCCATATTTGTTGATTCTTTGGAATTTAGTATCATATTTAAGTCTATAGCAACTTTTCAAAAAAATAATAAAAACATAGCAAAGTGTCTCAATGATAGACTTAGTTGTTGATGGACTCCTATTAGCGATAAAGCCTATCATTAGTATATATGCTAATACATAGCAAAATTTCTTTTGCATTGAGCTACCTGTTGATACTTTGACATTTATTGCTATATTTACTACTACATCATTCTTTTATTATTAGTTTTTGTTTTATTTATTTGCAACTAAAGAAAATCACATAAAAAGTTGAAAGGTGAAATTGAATTCACTAAAGTGAAAAAATATATATATATAATATGTATGGTAAAGGAATTGGCATGGGTTTGTAAAATGAGTATAAAGTTCAAATCAAATAAAGTTTTGATAATGTATGGATCGTTCATATTCAATAGTTTTTCCTTTTAATTTTTATATAATTCATTCTAACTTTTACTCCAAATATATTTTTAATTAAATGGAATAGATTCCCATTTAGATACTTTTCTTAAATAAAATAAAGAGAAAGATGAAAAGTCACTCATCAATGTTTCAACTTTTAAATTAACATGATATAACCAAGATAATGGGAAGAGAGGAGAGGGAGACACCAATGGGCATAACGGTAATAATCTAATGCTTAAGGGTCAAAACGGTTTTGTTGGGTCAATATATGCTCACGACCAAGAGATTTTTTAGGATAAAATTTCTGGGAAATAAAACATATTGGAATCATATAATACAATTTTATATTCTACTTTTGAATGTTATCCGAGTAAATAGAAATGAATGATATTTATATATATTAGATGATTTTAATTAATAAATTTTATATAACTGAATAAATAAGTATATTTTAATTATTCAAGTTAACTAATCTATGTTAATATAGTATTAATTAATTACGCTTTCGAATGAAATACTTAATTGTATTAATTTAGTACATACTTGTGAATAGAAACTACTCTGGCATAGATTCCAATTTATCAATCCATTATTTTTTTTGTATATTACCACTGCAAGTCTTATAAAATAAATTTATATTGTAATTTTAATAATAAGTTTCAATTAAACATTTAAGATTTAAAGGCAGTTATAAATATAGCAATTAGGCCCAAAGTATTAGTAAATATAACACAATAAAAAAAATTTACAAATATAACAAAATTTACTATGTCATTAATAGAAGTCGAGCAAGATAAAGTCTATTTTTAATATATTTTGCTATATTTATTATTCTTTAAAATTGTTGTTATACTGTCTGATAGGCAATTTGAAAAAAATGGATTTGATGAATACAGAATTGTACTCGGTGTTTAGAGATATGTGTTTGGAATCATATTCATAAATTGATTTCAAATTTAAACAATTATTCAGAATGTTTAAATTTCAAATTCAAAATATGAAAACCATGAAAACATAAAAATATTATTTCTAGAAATTGGACTATTTGGATAAGAAAATACTGAAACAGTTTTAAATTACATAATCTAGATTATCTACTAAATGTATATTTGTAGAACAAGTGAATCTAAAAGTATAAAATAGAATTTGGATTCCCTATCTAATAGATCCTTATTTGGAAATGGAACAATGAATATTGGAAATAGAACAAGGTGGAACGTTGCGGGTATAATCTTAAACCCAAATTTTATTTGTTCATTACCAAAATCTTTCATTATTGTTTACTCTTTTGTTCTTGGTTCATAACAATATAAACTAATTATTAATTTCATTATGCATCAATGAGCGAAAGATCGTGTTAGACTTTTATCACCTAATGAGAGGGTTACGAACCCACCGGATTGCTACATGGGTTTGACTGAAGCCTAAAACATCATGTCTGATGATGGAATTGAGGATCCATTATCTTATAAGCAAGCAATTGAGGATGTTGACAAAAATGAGTGGATTAAAACTATGATCAGGAAATGGAGTGTATGTACTTCAATTCTATATGGGAACTTGTGGATCAGCATGATGGGATAAAACCTATAGGGTGTAAGTGGACCTACAAGAGAAAACGAGATGTAGATGGAATGGTGCAGACCTTTAAGGCTAGACTCGTGGCAAAGGGTTATACCCAGGTTGAAGGAGTAGACTATGAGAAAACTTTCTCACCCGTTGTCATGTTGAAGTCTATCAGGATTCTCCTGTCCATAGCCACATTTTGTGATTATGAGATAAGGCAAATGGACATGAAGACGACCTTTCTGAATGGTAATCTTGAAAAGACCATCTACATGGCTCAATCAGAGGGTTTTTACACTATAAACTCTATTCTGTTCCATTTCTATAGATAAGTTTAAGTACAAAATGAAAATGAAAGATAAGGATAGAGAGCCTGGTAGCAATCCCTTGCTTCCCAAGGCTTTTACATTGCAAACTCTATTCTGTTCAAAAGATATTCCTGCTTCCACAGAAGCTGGCCCTCTCTCTGATCTCAAAGATTCTGGCACTCTTTCAAGTTCACCGGAACGATCTCACGGCACAATCTCGCTTCTTTCGCTTCCGCCTTAAAATAAAAGAAAAACTAAGAACAAGACTATTCTCTCTAAGGGAAAATTCTCTATCTAAACTATCCGCGCTCCTTTTCTGAAGGTTGCCTTCGGTATTTATAGAGCTTCAGGGTGACAGGTATCTTCTCTCTTATGATTGCACTGATGGGATGGCATTAATTCTCTGTCTGATGCGTCGAATATTTGTCACCGAAAAGTTCAGTGTACTTGCTACAGTAGTTCATTAGCAGCTTGTCAACTTAATTCGGACTCGACCGTCATCAGCTTTCTGTCCCATCGTGATTAATTATGTTTTTCACCAAGATGCGCCCACAAAGTTGCACCGACTCTATGCGGAAATCCTTCTTGAGTAGATGTTTGCGAGCACAAATCACTACAAAGCTTTGTGGTAACACTGCGCTCGACTGTTGCTTTCTTGAGATCGCATTTTACACTTTGCGTCAACGCATATTCTTCACAAAAATACAAAAGTTAACTATTTTTATACGACGAACGCATGCGACCACAATATTAGAAACTTAATGCTTTTGGGACGCAATCTTATATATTTTATCATGAAAACCTCCATTGTTTAATAACTTAGCACTGTAATAGCGTGCATTTCTGCCCGTTATAACAACCCCAAATTTAAACAATGCTTGTCCTCAAGCATAAGCTAAAGATTTCCTTTAGAAAGTCGACGGCAATCTCTTTTCCTAGATTTCTCAAGAATACTTCATTCAAATCATATACAAATTTCCTTAATTTTTATTCAAGTCTTTTCTTAAAATATTTCTAATATATGCAAGCACATCAAATTTCATGTCAACCGGAGTTTAAATGAGCGCTCTACGTTGGTGAGTGATAGTTTGCCACATTTGATATGCATGGGTGGCAAAGAGGAAAATGTTAAAAATGCATTATAGAGGGATGCGTGTCAGCTCTCCACTACCCCCTGGGCCCTGTGGCCTAAGTGAGCTACCCCATGGCACATGTGTGTGTTATGGCATGGGCGAGCATTACAAGACTAGTGTCTTGGGCGTCTTCCATCGAGAATGGGATCTCATGGATAGTTTCGGATGGCACTGGTGTGCCGACATTGCGCTGCTTCCCATGGGCCAGAGGTTCGTTGTAGCACCCAGTATGTTGTTTTGATTTGACGAGGGCTTGAAGGGGCCTAAGTCTCGATTATGTTCAGATGGATGGATGTCTGGGAAGTCTCAAGTTAGATTGTCGCCCATGGGTTGTTTGATGATGATTTTCAATAAGTGTGCCCGATTAGGAGAGAGAAAGTTGATGACATCCTAACATTCCGGATGGCATCGAGGGACTCGATAGTTCCCGGTTGGCCCGATACTTGCTCAAGTTTCGAAGCGATGTAAGAGTATGAGGGACGTGTTCTTGGGAACCAAGATGATGAAGAAAGATGTGACGTTGCATTGTGATGACCTTAGCTTCATATATGGGCAAGGTCGAGCTTCAGAACTTAGCCTAAAGTAGAGGCAAGCCGGCTAGAGACGCATATGAGGGAAAATAAACATATGTGCGACGTGTATGGCCGAATGAAGTTCAGTTTGGTTTTGAATGGAATAACCTCGCCTAAGGTCCGACGAAGCTTCAAATAGTCGAGCAAAAAGTGAATTGGGACTTAAGCATCCCTTAAGGCTGACCATGATGACTGTGAATCATGGAGTCGTACAGTTAGGGAAGTACGATTGTTACAGTTGCAATCAGAGCAAAGGTTGGCTTTGATACATTTGGTATCAGAGCCACTATTTTAAGTGGGGTCGGACAAGATAGAGAAGACCCGAGGGTTGAATTGAAGATTTCATAGTTGCGTCAAGAGTGCAAGTTTGGCAGGGCAGATGTGAGTCAGTATGAGAGATAGTGTGTATGTTAAAGCCGAATTTCACCATTGAGGGAAATCCATCGCATCGGTGAGCAAGAACCAAGCTTATTTGCCAAGAGGTTGGGTGTTCCGTTGGTTAGAAGAAGCACAGAAGGTGTACCAGGTAGGGTGCCTTCGGAAGAATCATTACTACCAAAGGGATAGTACTAATGGTTGCATGCAGAAGAATGTGGGGTTAGGGAGACATGCACCGGTCAAGTGCAGTTGTTCATCAAGGGTCTAGATGGGGGAACGTTATGGCTAGTAGGGCCAAGTGATTGGAATGCAACTCGCAAGAATGGGCTATTTTTCCATGAGAATGCTCCCTTTGTGTGAAGAAGTGTGTCTCTTAAGTCATTTCACATGCCTAAATGGAGTGGCTTCACAGTTGTTGGGCCTAGTGCACGTTGGAGATGACAAACAATCTGGTAGTTCAAAGAAAGAGAGGAAGCTACATGAAGAGCAAGAGAAGCATATTCGCAGCATCACCACATGAGGTGGCCAGTGAATGGTTGAAGGTTAGTGTCAGCGAAAGAGGGGGTTTTGTTTTCTTTTTCGACTTCGCAAAGGTGTGGGTAGATACCACGATGTGTAATGTTCCGTGGTAGGCTTGCGAGCCTCACCCTGAGGGGTGCATCCTAATGTGTGCTCAGAGAGTATGTGTTATGAATGTGGTTATGGCCGAGTTTTGTAGGATGAAAAGATATCCCTTGTTTGCGGAGGTAAGAGGATGCCGGAGCTTTTGCCATGCGTATATTGTGAGCCTTGGAGGCGAAGTTCTAAATGGGGGAGAGTGTTGCAATCCAACGAGAAGAAAGTGGATTGCACCCCCAAGTTTGTCATTGAGGATAATGACAGTTGAAGTAGGGGAGGATGTCACAATCTAACTTTGAGATAGTAGATTGTGACCCCATTGTGCAAACAGTGCAGTAGCGACATGTGAGTTTCAACACATCTGGTAAAGACGAAGGGCCAAAAGAAGCGCTCTAATGCGACCGACGAGGACGGTGCATCATCCAACACACCAACATAAGTCAGCAAGCATGCCATGTTGAACATTAAGCAGAAAGACAAGCAACTATGTCATTAGTAGTGTCAGTAACAAGGTTTGTGGGGCCAGATGGGGCCCCAAGTTGTGACCTCGGATGGTAGGGTACCATCGCAAGTTTGGACGAGCGACTCTAGAGTTAGATGCATATTGATAAGATATGTAAGCACGTCAAATTTCATGTCAATCGAAGTTCAGACGAGCACTTTACATTGGTAAGTGACAGTTCACCACATTTGATATGCATGGGTGACGAACAGGAAAATGTTCATAATGCACTATATGGGGAGGCATGGAATCAGCTCTCCACCACCCCTGGTTCCTGTGGCCTAAGTGAGCTACCCCATGGGACATGCATGTGTCAAGACGTGGGCAAGCATTACAAGATAAGTGTCTTCGACATCTTCTATCGAGAATGGGAACTCATGGACAGTGTCGAACGACATGGGTGTACCGGCGTTGCACCCCTTCCCATGGGCCAGAGGTTTGATGTAGCACCTGGTATGCCATTTTGATTTGACAAGGGCTCGAAGTAGCCTAAGTCTCAATTATGTTCGAATGAACAGATGTCCAGGAAGTCTTGAGTTGGATTGTCGCCCATGGGTTGGTTGATGATGGTTTTTTATAATTGTGCCTGATAAGGAGAGAGAAAGCTGATGACATCTCGACACTCGAGATTGCATCCTAAAACATCAGTGGGACTCGATAGTTCTCGGTTGGCTTGCTACTTGCTCGAGTTGTCCTGGTAAGAATTTTAATGCCTCGAAAAAGCTCGGTAGGTGACCATTAGGCCGGTAGAAGCCTGGTAGGTGCTGAAGTAGGTCGGTAGGGCCCAACAGGCATTGTTATGTCCCGGAAAGCCTAATTTTTGTTCATCACTTAGGACTTGGTTCGTGATCTTTTGGGCAAATAAAAGTTAAGATTGTTTGAGCTTGTATTGACTAAAACTTAAGGTAAGTGTCCTTCTACTGATTTTCCTTCGAACCAGTCGTCCCTACCACTTGGAGTACTTATTTAAGATTACTTGAACTGTTTACTTAAGAATACATGGACTTGTTACTTAAGATTACATGGACTGTTTATTGAGACTGCTAAAATGGATTTGACTGATTATTCTAGACTGTTGGGACTGATAATTTATCACTGATTGAACTGCATGACTTAATGGTAATAACCGACTGGATTTGACTGTTTTGTCTATAATGATTGTTCCATTGACTGAGGATATATATGAAATTTTACCCCTAAGTTAAACGACTGTAAAATATAACACAAGAGTTATATGAAAATTAATGCATACTAAGTTATAGGTCTCCTGTTAGTTTTTCTTATCTGGATAGGTGTACACACTATGGCTGATTTACAATTCTTCGGGTTCATGTCTATGACTGATTTGTGGACCTTCGGGTTACACACTATGACTGATTCATGTTCCTTCAGATTCATGTCTATGACTGATTAATGTTCATTCGAGTTCATGTCTATGACTGATTTGTGGGCCTTCGGGTTACACACTACGACTAACTCATGTTCCTTCCGATTCATGTCTATGACTGATTCATGTTCCTTCGGGTTCATGTCTATGAATTATTTATGGGCCTTCGGTTATACAATACGACTGATTTATGTTCCTTCGGGTTAATATCTATGGCTGATTTGTGGAAATTTGGGTTATACACTATGACTGATTCATGTTCCTTTATTTTCATGTCTATGACTGATTGGTGGACCTTCGGGTTACAGACTATGAGTGATGTATGCTCCTTCAGGATCATTACAACTGATATGATCGGTGTACACCGATGCCTAGATAAACTAGCTAACATGTAACCTAGAGGGCCGAGTAGTGGGTCACTTACTAGGTATTATTATACTCATCCTTTACTGCTTTATGTTTTTCAAGGAATGATAGGAACAGGTTGGTGAGTTATAGACAAGACTCGTGATAGAGTCATTGGGGACAAAAGAAATCGTGCTTAGTCTATGTTTCTTTTATTGGAATGTTTGAAACTATAATTTAATGTGAGACAAACAAATTTTAATGTTTTGAATGTTTCCTTATGAATATTATTTTTAGGGGACCCTGAATAAAAGTTTATTTATTTATTATTTATTTGTTTTCTAGTTTATTTTTGAAAACCATCCTTATTATTTAATGAATTTTTTGGTCAAAATGTTTGGGTTTTAAATGTGTATTTAGTTGTAATGGCCATTGTCAGAGTACTCGAAAGGTCGGCCTTTCGGGTTGTTATAGTGAATCACATTATTATTAATCATTTAAACGTACATAAGTTCTTTCCATCTAACTAGTATATAAGGAAGAAACTAAGATAAAAAAATAGTCATAATAAATTACTCTCTTGCATAACACCCTTTTGTAACAGTCGTGGACACTTTTTCGTATAATAACCAGGTTGTCAACAATTATAACATACATTAGTCCCCTTCAAACCGGACCCTAGTGATGCGTGTGACAAGATGAACACTAAGGTTGCACATTTACACTTGTTACTGATTCTCTGCATTGTATCTTACATGGCTTCCCAAACAAAATTACAAGATAGATAGAGTCCTGACCCTTGGTTTCCTCTTCCTGCTTTCATTCTTGAATGATGCCTTAACTTGAATTTTCCTCTGCTCATGACTCTAGGTATAAATCTTTTATTTAATTGTTCATATGGTGTATTCGAGGAATTACCCATACAAATATCACTTTTTGCTTTTCCTTTATCTCTTTTTCCCAACAAACTTTCATCCACTTTTTTAGCTGCCTCTACGACTTTTGAGAAATTTGTCCACTCTACACTTACTATGACAGAGGTTCGAATTTCATCCTATAGTCCATTCTCGAATATCTTTCTATGAAATGAAGAACATTCAACTGCATAGCTGAAGATGGAAAAAAATGTGTTGAAAAATGAGTAAATGAAGTCTTAAGTGCTGACTCACATCACTACAAGAATATAGTATTTTTTTCAACGCATAACTATGTTGGGAGATAATCTCTCAACGAACAATACCTCGTCAGAGAATAGTTGGAAAATAGGCATCGTAATACATTCTCTCGATCGAGAGTTTATCCTAACTCCCAACGATATATATACCTCATCGAGAGATAGTATCTCCCACGGGGTCAACGTTTCATCGGCGGTTGTTACATCTCTCCTGACGGTGCCAATGCAATCGGGAGTTTGTTACACCAACTTGATTTCCTTTTTCAATATGTTGATGCCTTTTAATTTATCGAGAGATATGCGTTGGGAGATCAGGCCGAGTTATATATATATATATATATATATATATATATATATTCCACTAATTGCTTTTTTTTCTTTTTAACTTTGACATACCTATAACCTAAAATTGAACCCAAATCCACAATATCAAGGAAATCTAAAGTTTTCATATACATTGAGATTAAACAAAAGTCGTTCATAGTATTATTTGCTACATAAAAGAGACAGAAGTGTACTAGATAATAATGGTTACATATAGACTAATGGTCCATAAAAATACATTTTGAAGAACATATAAGAGAAAGTGTGTTGACCATGTAGTGAGTTCGTGATTCCATAAAGCATTTTTTTACAGAAAAGATTGAGGATGCATACTGAGATGCAACCATAGACAAGTCCACAAGTTTATATAGTATACAAAGTAGGAAACTCGAGCACATGAGGGAGTTGAAGGCAGGTAGGAAGTTATATAATAAGAATTAGAAAAAACACACAACATAAAAAATAAAAAGAAACAAAAAGTTAAGAATTCTTTTTGGTCTCTCAAGTTTCATAAAAATGTATCAATTTGGTCCCTACATTTTTATTAGTAACAACTTGGTCTACTTATTTTAAAAATTAATTTAATCCTATTAAAAAAGATTTTAGCTTGTCATTTATTTCTTTTGATTTGTACAACCTTCATTGGAAAATATTAACCTCATTGAAAAATTATATAATTCATTCTCACTTTTATTCCATATATATTTTTAATTAAATAAAATAGATTCCCATTTAGATTTTTTTTTTTTAATAAAATAAAGAGAACGATGAAAAGTCACCCATCAATTTTCAACTTTTAAATTAACCAAGATAATAAGATAATGGGGAGAGAGGGGAGAGAGGGACCAACGGACATAACGGAAATAATCTAATGCTCAAGGGTCAAAACGGTTTTGATGGGTCAATATATGCTCACGATCAAAAAAATTTTTATTATAAAATTTTTAGGGAATTAAACATATTAGAATCATATAATAAAATTTTATATTCTACTTTTGAATGTTATCCAAGTAAATAGAGATAAATGATATTTATATTTATTAGATGATGTTAATGAATAAATTTTATATAGCTGAATAAATAATTAACTAATTATTTGTAACAAATGAATAGTATTAATTGGATAATCAATTATCACCGGCGAAAGATAATCTTTCCACTACATTAATTTTAAACATTCAAGTTAACTAATCTATGTTAATATAGAATTAACTAATTACCATTTCTAATGAAATACTTAACTGTATGAGTTTAGTACATACTTGTGAATAGAAACTACTCTGGCATGGATTTCAATTTATCAATCCATTATTTTTTTTTTATATATTACCACTGCAAGTCTTATTTCAATGCTTTACTATAAAATAAATTTATATTGTAATTTTAATAATAAGTTATAATTAAACATTTAAGATTTAAAGGCAGGTATAAATACAACAATTAGGCTCAAAGTATTAGTAAATATTATATAATAAAAAAATTATAAATATATCAAAATTTACTATATCACTAACAGAAGTCTACCAACAATAAAGTCTATTCTTGATATATTTTGCTATATTTATTATTCTTTAAAATTGTTGTTATACTGTTTAGTAGGCAATTTGAAACTAATGGATTCGATGAATACAAAGTTGTATTCGATGTTTAGAGATATGTGTTTGGAATCATATTCATAAATTGATTTCAAATTTAAACAAGTATTCAGAATGTGAAAATTTCAAATTCAAAATATGAAAACTATGAAAATATAAAAATATTGTTTTCAGAAAATGGACTATTTGAATAAGAAAATACTGAAACAGTTTTAAATTACATAATCTAGATTATTTACTAAATGTATATTATTTGAAGAACAAGTGAATCTAAAAGTATAAAATAGAATTTAGATTACCTATCAAATAGACCCTTATTTATTATCGCTGTTAATGTAATACCTTTTTGTAAGTACCTTAAATTTTAAAATAATTTACAAGTAAATTAAATTTATATATCAAAAACAAAAATGAGGTGATAAAAAAACAAGATATTAAAGATAAGAGAGAAACGATAATGGATACAAAAAATTCTTACTTTTGGAAAGGTCTAAAATACCCTTATGCGCGAGTATAAAAGAGTAGAGGAATTACTTATTCCCACATCTCTCCTCCAAACTCCAATCATTTTTAGTGGCCAATCAAAGAGAAAACAATGAGCACACAATTTCTGGTATTTCAGAGAGCTCTCACAAAGCATGGAGTGATAACAACGAATACTAGAAATGGAACAAGGTGGAACGTTGTGGGTATAATCTTAAACCAAAATTTTATTTCTTCTTTAACGAAATCTTTCATTATTGTCCACTCTTTTGTTCTTGGTTCATTAAAATATAAACTAATTATTAATTTCATTATGCATCAATGAGCGATAGACCGTGCTAGACTTTTATCACTCAATGGTAGAAGTCTATCTAGATTTATTATTGATAGATGATATCATTTTCCTATATTTATAAATAAATTGGTTCATTTTTTTATTTGAAAATAATCTCATATTTTGTGCTATATTATATTATTATGAGATATAAAAACATGTGCTCAAATTCAATTTTGAATAAGCTTAATACTTTTGATTTAATTCTAAATAAATTAAATAAAATAGGATTTATTTTTTAAAATAAATTAGTTTTATCCCTAAAACAAGAGGAAAAATAATATAATGTAGTAAGAACGTGTTTGGTCGACTTTGGAGTTGCCTTTACTCAATGTAATCTCTCTCATCTTGGTGTTTAAAAACATGCAGTTACACAATCGAAGAAGCAGAGCTTCTTCAGGTATCTTGGTTTGATTGATTCTTGGACATGAGTTCTTCTAGTTTCAAACAAAATACTTGGTACACAGTAAATTTTGAGGTGATGTTTAAAGATAATGCCAGTGGATGGGATCTTCCCCCCCCCCCCCCCCTCCCCCCCCCCCCCCCCCCCCCCCCCCCCCCCCCCCCCCCCCCCCCCCCCCCCCCCCCCCCCCCCCCCACAAAAAAAAAAAACCCCACAAAGTTCTAAAATGGGGGTGGGGGGGGGGGGGGGGGGGGGGGGGGGGGGGCGGGGGGTGTGTAACCCCCCCCCCCCCCCCCCCCACACACAACCACCCCCCCCCCCCCCCCCCCCCCCCCCCCCCCCCCCCCCCCCCCACAAAAAATGAGTTGGTGTGTGGGGTGGAAAGGGGGGTAATAATTAATATAGGGATCCCAATAAAAAAATAAAAAAAAAAAATAAAAAAATGGGAGCGTGGAAGAGTCTCAAGAAATAATACAGAATAAGCCAAGAAACGAGGGGTTCAAGATCTTGATAGGAAAATTCTTACTTGGGAGTAGTGGGTTGGTCCGATTTCAGTTGTCTCAACTTGGAATACATTGGAAGTCGGGGATTATCATAAGAGCCCTTGTGGTGGAAACATAAAAATGAGCATGAGAACAATATGTTAAGAGATAAATATAAAGTAATAGAATGAAATGATAAATAATAGGTCCTTTTACTTATAAGTAAGAAGGGTGAGTTTAAATACTTTATGTTTTAGTTATGTGTTAAACGTTGAATACTATGTAATACCATATGAAAAGATAAATAATACAACCTTTTGCGTACTAGCAATAAGGTTAGTTTAAACACTTTAGTATCATTTTCAATCAAATATGTAATGTGAATCAATACCAAGATCTAAGTGAATCATGTTGTTATTGATCATTTGAAACTAAAATCATAGTACTCTTGATTGTACAAGAGTACTTTCCTGTTGTCATATATAAGTTATAATAATGCCAAAATTCATATAAAAAATTTCAAACACAATACGGATGCTTTTATTAATATTCGATTCAATTGTCTATGGCGAATTTTGGTGACTATTTTTCCAACCACCGATTGAGATCCATCTCTTTCATATTTTATTGTTATTCAAGACGAAAAGAAAAGTTTCAATGATAATTCAAAATAGCAAGTAAATTCCTAGAATTAGATAGTAAGGTATTCTTAAATCAACATCTTAAAGTTATCGAGTACAATTATAACATGCATGTGTCTTGAAAAATACTCAAACCTTTGCTGTAACATTTATCGGCGAAATTTGTCGTCTAATTTCAGATCGAATATTTTAACCATTTCCACCTAATATGTAGTTGTGAGAGCATAGGTCGAATTCAAGGAACCATTGAACTTCTCTATTAAATTGTCTACAACCCGAGGTAACTGAGGGGAGGGTGGAGATTGATTTGTTTGATTGTAGAAAAATAAATTGCAAGAAAAATAAAGAAAAAGTGAATTTGAATGATTAAACGGTCTAGCCTAGGTGTTTGAGTTATTCCCTATGTTACAACTTGATCATACATTCATTAAATTAATTTCTATAGTCTAAACTTAGCCAACTCACCTATAAAACGAGCTAAGAGTTTAAATTATCAAATTAATCAATTTCATTAGATGAGATGCATTGTAATCAGTTGAACTGATCGTGTTAAGACTAATGGAATACGCTAAGGTAAATATTAAATTTACAATAGTCTACGTCAATATTCAACATGATTTTACCTTAGTTGAGTAGACCATTATTCACTATCATAGACAATAGTTCACAAGCTGATCTAATCTTTTGTTACCTTCGATCAAATTACAATTATACGTCATGTATTATAATTTAGTCTCTAGCTATCGATTACATAATCCCAACAAGTTTGTCAGACATTCCTGAGAATACATAGTCATAAACATTCGAGATAGTAAGAGAATCCAAAGATAATATTTAAAATTATTACTAAATGATCTAAATCTCAAAAGTCTACAAAAAATGGGGAAAATCACTCTACGCCTAAGCTAGATTTTCCTCCTTAGCCCAATTGACATGAAAATTGAGGAGGAATTGTTATGCTATATCAAGAGGTCAAAGAAGTAGAGAAAATTCAAAGAAAACATTAGGAAATCAATTGAGATCGGATTATCAAAACCCAAGGCGGCTAACTCAATATGTATAAAAAAAGGTATGGTGCCGCAATGGCGCTACAGCGCTAATGCGGGTTTGCGCAAGTCTATCTCCGCAGTGCGTTGTGCACCATGCATGGAGGGAAAAATGGTAATTTTAGCTTTCTCTTTCTCTATTGATGCATTGGAGCTCGGTTTTGGCCCATTTTAGTTCCACTTTGTCACTAACACTCCATTTTGGCTCATTTTAGCTCCACTTTGTCACTAACACTTCAATATAGTAATATGTCAACTAAGGTGTCTTAAATTAAATTCTAGGGTACCATAAACTTGCATTCTTTTTGTTGGGATTGGTGCCCTAATTTTACCGAGTCTCGTAGTTTGTAAACAGTTTGTACACATTGTTATTAATAAAATAAATGTTATTTTATTTTCATTTACTCATATCCAATAAACTAAGATCTGTGGTTATTTCATGTAACTTAAGCATGTATGTGAGACCTAGAAGCAGATCATGCCTTAAGTAATAACCTAAATGGTCTATAGTATAAGAATAAAGGAATCTTGGTGACACTACGGATACGACCCGCTTTGTAGATATGTACAAGTGTTATAAAGTATTACAAATTGTCTGATCCTGACCATTCATGTGGAGACATGCGAGCGAGAGTGTCCTATACAAAGAGTTTCTATAAGACCGAACCACGAGATGATTAGTCTCTTTATATAACACCGTTGATAATTGAGACTTACATTTTTCTACTACCTGGTTAAACTTATATGTTATGAAAAATAAGACTTGAAGTTGATTTGTGTCTTCAATAGTTAAAGTTATAAATAATCGGAAAAAAAAGTTTTGACTTCAAGCCAACCTGAAACCTCTTTCCAAGTACTTGATTAAAAAAATTATTTTATACATACTAATTTTTTTGAACTACTTAAAAAAAATAACCCCAAACAGAATGTAAGAATTCTTATAAATCTAGGCATAGTAAAAAATAGAAAAAAGGTAAGTTATGCTATGATTTCACGGTTTATACATATATCGTGATCGATGTTACAAAAAATAAAAAGTTGTATAATTCAAAGTAGTCATTTTAAAAAAAAATGGTGAAATAAAAAACTGAGCTACCGAATGTTGTTTTGTAGTAGTATTCAAAACTATCTACTTTTTTCAATTTATGAATTTAAGAAAACAGGTTTCAGTACTCCAACATTTGTGTTAGATTGATTTGTTTCAAACATTTCCAAAAGTATTTATTGTTGGAATGTCGTGAATCTATTATCTGGCGCTTCAAACGATGTAGTTCGAGGGCTCACTATTTGACATTATTTGGCATACTTAATTATTCATGGTTTATTTCCGATTTTGACCCTAGCATTTACAGAACTGCACTATATAGACTCTCTAACTCTGGAATCGCCATCATTTTGTATTCTATAACACTCACTCTAATCAAATTGCCATCTACTTCTTGGATGTAGCTAACACACTATTAGTGAAACATATAAATTTATGTGTTGATCTTCTCTATTCTTTTAGGTTTTTTTTATTCCTTATTTGTCGATTTTATAGTAACCATCAACATCAACTAACTAACTAACATTGAAGAAAATATAAACATTTTAAGACTTTTGTAACAACAAATAATTATGGTCGTAAGCATATTGTTGTATTCACTTGCGTTATTATATATAATTTCTTAAAATTTTGCATCATAATATCTTCTTAGAAACAATTTAACATAATTTCATACATTCAAACCCTAATTCTAATAAAGAGTAAACTAAATAGAGTTGGGTCCAAAGTGACATAATTAAAACATAAATTATATATCATTGATCAAAACTTTAAGGTTTGCATGCTCAATCACACATGTTGTTGAGCTCCGATAATAATTATTTTTAAATTTCAAAAACACTATTCATCATCAATAATTGTTAAATTAATGGTTTATATAGAATTTTTTTTAATGTGGCAATATTAATGATTTTTGGGATCAATCATTTTTTCTTCAAAAGAACTAGTTGTCGGCCTTTATGGTGATACTATGTCACACCCCGCCCCGAGTCCGCACTTCTAAGCCCGAGGAGAGGCATGAGGGACCACAAATACCATCCTTTTGTGATACCTACTATCCAACTGAATCTCTTTACTCCATTAGGTAAACTTAAAGTCAATAAGATACAACAACTGATTAAGTA
>NC_143479.1:69747278-69806264 GCF_027475165.1 Benincasa hispida | reverse complement strand
TTTGTGTCCATCGGATATAACCAGTCAACAGTACGATAACCCTTCATAGATTGCTTGTAAGTATAGCTCGGCCAATTTACCGTTTTGCCCTTGTAGTTACATCTAACTCCTTAAGTTACAACGACAACCAAGGATCTTCGTATATTGGTTTGTGGTTGATAGAAATTAAATATCTCATATTTCATAGATAATAGTGAAGAAAAAATCTTATATTATTACATCACAAGCGTTTGTTCATACAGGTGTTTACAAACTACAAGACCCTATGAGCGTTTAAGGCATCAACTCCAACAATCTGCCACATGTTCTAAAACGAGTGGGTGTATAAGATAAAAACAAGTACAAAACAAAAAACTAGGGCACTAAGGCCCAGTACAAAAACTCCTACTTGCCCTAATCCAGCCGCAGGCGGCCCCATAGACCCATGCTCTGAACATGACCCTAAAAAACTGTAACCGTGAGAGCCTTTGTAAATGGGTCAACCACATTGTACTCCGAAGCGATCTTTGTGACTATCACGTCGCCTCGATGCACTATCTCGCGGATGAGATGATACTTCTACTCTATATGTTTTTCACCCTTGTGACTCCTCGGCTCCCTGGTGTTCGCCACAACACAACTATTACCACAATAAAGGGTGATGGCCCTAGACATGTCTAGAACAATATCCAGATCAGTCAGGAACTTCCTAAGCCAATTGGTTTTCATAGCAGCTTCACAAGCCACTACATACTCGGCCTCCATCGTGGAGTCACCGATGCACCCCTGCTTAGTGCTTCGCCATACTACAGCTCCTCTATTCAGAGTGAACACCAAGCTTGAAGTGGATTTTCGAGAATCCTTATCAGTCTGAAAGTCAGTGTTCGTGTATCCAATAAGGATCAAATCCTTAGATCCATACATGAGCATGTAGCCCCTCATACTCCGATGATACTTAAGGATGTTCTTGACGGCGGTCCAGTGACCCTGTCCTGGATTAGACTGATATCTACTGACTATCCCCACAGTGTAGCAGATGTTCTAGTACACAACATCGCATACATCAAACTACCAACGACAGATGTATAGGGGACCCGTCTCATCTCCTCAACCTCTTGAGGTTTCTTAGGACAAATTTCCTTAGACAATGTAACTCCATGCCTCTTTTGAAGTTCTGCATCAAGTACTTAAGCAACATCTTGTCAATATACGATGCCTAAGACAGTAGTAGAACTTTGTTCTTTTGATCCCGAAAGATCTGAATACTAAAAACAAACTGAGCCTCTCCCAAATCTTTCATTTGGAATTAGGTCGTTAGTCAGTTCTTAACTGATGTCAGTAAACCTACATCATTCCCAATAAGTAGGATATAGTCTACATTCAACACTAGGAAAACTTCTGAACTGTTGATGATTTTCTTGTAGACACAATGCTCATCAATGTTTTGGACAAAGCCATACGATTTGATCACAGTATCAAATCGAATGTTCCAACAGCGAGACGCCGTTTCAGCCCATAAATGGACCGATTCAGTTTTCAAAACTTTTGCTCTTGACCTTGCGCCATGAATCCCTCGAGCTGCACCATATAAATGGTCTCCTCAAGATTACCATTCAGAAAGGCAGTTTTGACATACATTTGTCTTATCTTATAGTCATAATATAAGGCATGGATAGGAGGATGCAGATTGACTTCAACATGGCAATAGGTGAGAAAGTCTCCTCATAGTCAACTCTCTCCACCTGGGTATAACCCACAACTCTTGCTCCAATAACGACTAGCCATCATTGATTTGGCCAAGAGATCCTTAACTTACTTAACAATCTCCTGTAAGTATGACCCGTCATTTTAGGCTCTAGAGGTCCATCTCAAAAAGCCAATCCGAAACAAAAAAAATCTAATTGGGGCAAAACCTAAAGCAACCCTATCATTTCTAAAGTTCACCTTGATCTTGACCAACTACACAAAACCCATCTGAAGGGGGATGCTCAAAGGCGACACGAGGGAGTACAGAATGATCTCACGGTGTGAACCAATGACAGATACCATAGGATGTATTGACACACACCCTTCACCCACTTACTATAAACACTATCTCTATCCACCTTGATATTGACTCATGCAAACACCATCTGAAGGGGGATGCTCCCAAGACACCACGAGGCCAAACATGAATCTCATGGTGTGAACATACAGGGAGAAACGTGAGTGGAATCATAGATATATCAGATACATCTCTTCCTCCCACTGAGTATTTTATAACCTGGGGTTTAGCTTACTTAGAAAAAATATGACTAAGGATTTTAACTAAGTGACTTTTATGTTTGCCCAAGAGTAACTTTTACCTTGGATAGTTAAACAATTGTTGATCATCATCCATTAAACTCTTTAATGGAGTCTTTGACCAAATTGGCGCATGCTTGTTGAAAATCTATCTAATTCACCTTTCCAGGTAGGTTTCCAGGTAGGGCTGTTATGTTTTCGTCAACTTAAGAACCCTAGCCTAGCCAGAACCCGCCTTAGACAAAAGGTCTCTTATAGATAGGTATAAACAAATTTAATCTTTTATGCCAATCAATTTACTCCTATTAAACCGATTTTAAAAGAATAATCTAGGTTACTAAACTCTTTAGAACAACTTAAACTTAGGTCTATCTCAAACCAATTTTAAAACCCTTTTAAAAAACTTGAGTTCCCCCTAAGTTCGTATGCAACTCTTTCTTATTGATTTTAGTTCTAATTTCCTTTATAACACTTATAAACAGAAAAAACCAAAAACACAATACTAAGCTAACACATGCAAGGCATTCATAAAGATTATAAACAGCCTAAATGTCATGCTCAATGCATTGTCCATTCATTGCTATTTCTTTTATATAACACTTATACAAAACAGCAATGAAACCAAGCATAACATACTTCCATTCCCTCTTAGACTATAACACTTACAATAAAAGGATGATGCATGATAATGCTCACTGCATGCAAAATATAACTCTTATATTTCATGATGCATGCACATGCTTTCAAGTAATTTCTTCATGCTCGATTATAACATTTATAATACATGATGCATGAATAACTGCACAACCTAAGGTGGGTTTTAAACTATATGTCAAACACTTTGGTATATAAGCACCATACATCACATGTATAATAAATCAATATTGATGAACCGGGTAAAATTGCCTTCAAATCACAAAATTGAAGCTAACTATTACAAAGACAAGGAGTCTCCGGTTCAAACAGGTGAGTTGGGTCTTGAATCACTCGGTCAAAGCATCGTGTCTCCAATCATCGTGTACTTAACTCCCTACGATCGTCTACATGATAAAACAAATGCTTTGCTCTATCACTTACCAACGCTCGTAGAGCTAAACGATCATTTAGCAATTACTACACGATCGTGTACCTTTTGCTAAGCGATGAAGCTTAAGTACGTGATTGCTTAGTGCGCTCCGCACAATGCCCGCCTTCCGTAATTGTCTATACGACTAGGATGCCGTAAACCACCATTGCCTAAGCGATCACTTAGTTAGCGTCTCAGTATAGTATACATACGATCGTGTAGGTAGTAACTAAGTGATGAGGCTTGCTAACTACACGATCGTTTAGCGCGCGCATTTAACTAAACGATGAGCATCACATGCTCCCACTGTGATCGTCTACCTCCAACGCCTTTAACTAAACCGTTTTGACCCTTGAGCATTAGATTATTGCCGTTATGCCCGTTGGTCTCTCCCTCCCCTATCTCCACATTATCTTGGTTATATCATGTTAACTAAAAGTTGAAACATTGATGGATGACTTTTCATCATTCTCTTTATTTTATTAAAAAAAATTATCTAAATGGGAATCTATTCTATTTAATTAAAAATATATTTGGAGTAAAAGTTAGAATGAAGGAAAAACTATTGAATATGAATGGTCCATACATTATCAAAACTTTATTTGATTTGAAGTTTATACTCATTTTACAAACCCATGTAAATTCCTTTACCATACATATTATATTTTTTTTCCACTTTAGTGAATTCAATTTCACCTTTCAACTTTTTCTATGATTTTCATTGGTCACAAATGAATAAAAAAAATTAATAATAAAAGAATGATGTAGCGGTAAATATAGCAATAAATGTCAAAGTATCAATAGATAGCTCTATCCAAAAGAAATTTTGCTATGTATCAGCATATATACTAATGATAGATTATATCACTAATAGGAATGTAAACATAAAATGCGATGATTCTATTTTAGGCATATGCATAACGATATATGATGCATGATACAAGCCCATGTCCTCGACAACGGCGCCATAAACTTGTAAACATAAAATTTATCTTCTTATGTCACACTATGCATTGGTGAATGTGAATATGCATGCGTGATAATGCGCTACAAGCTCATGTTGCCATAAACTTGTAACGGGAAAATGTATGTTCAGCTATGTAATTGCTCATGCACACTTTATGCGATACTACTTCTAGATGTATCTGTTATTAATGAAATGCTTGTAGTATGCTATACGTTGTCACAAGTTTCCTTGTGCTAAAACCAAGTATAATTCCAACGCAATTTTCTCGGTGTGATCTGAGGTCGAACACAGCGATTGTTTTCGTTAATGCGTTACCTTCGTGATATATTTGACCGGTTTTACAATTAATAAAAGAGTGGGCGTTTGTACAAGAAATTAAAGTGCGGTAAAGTAAAGTTGCGATAATAAAGTAAAGTGCGATAAAAATAAACCTAAGCTATTATGATAGAAGATAAAGGATATAAGATGCATGATACTGAAGTTGAGGATTGTGAAGATTGTACAAAGAATCGTGTTATGCGATGGCAAGTCTTTATGTATGAGTCAGAAATAGAAGGGATAACTAGTATGAACATCGCAAGTACATTCATTGTGTTAACGATATAACTAAGGTTCCGCTTTCCCTTGGCGTAACTTCTCGGTGATCGGCCGCATTCCCACATCTCTGTGGTGAAACAGGGATGAACGTAATGAACTCAAGGTTGCTTCCATCTCTGGAAGTACTTCTTGCTTTAGTTAATGCATTCTTCCAACCTTCTCTCAACAGGCAAAATGGCATCTTCACTTCTTCTCTCACAGGTGAAGATGTTGTCTAGCATGCTTTAGCTAAATATATTTATTTCTTTAGCACAGATTAATTTACTTGCTTAATTCATACTAATCACTAAGGGATTAAGAAAACATCATGAAGAAAGCAAATTATGGAAGAATGGAAATAGACAGAAAGATGGAGATGGAAATGATCATGACATTCAATATTAAAATTTAGCATCTGATACATGGTGTGAATGATAGAGATTAAGAAGATGAGTACAAATGATTATAAAGAGATAGAAACAAATACAGAAGAGTGCCAATGTCTTGACACAGATCTTGATGGTAGATTTGCTTGCCGGCATATGGAATGAATGGAAAGAAGAGCTTCCCTCTCAGGCTTGCTCGTCCGATAGTGTTGATCTTGGTACAGAGCTTCAACGGCGGGGATTGAAAGGATTTGCCCTGAGACTCACCTCTCGGCCTTGTCTCTTAATTCTGGATATACTCCGATCAGCACTCAGTCAGTCTCTCTCTCAATATACAAATATCAAAATATACCCGTATCCATTGTATCTTGCAATGGAATTGCAGATGCTATTTATAGGCTCAGCTTTGACTCTTTGCAGTGTGAACCCCACTTTATTGTTAAGGCAGCTCCAAAAATGATGGAATGAATATTCCTTCTATTACACAATCAATCCCGTCAGAAATGCACAACGGTCAGCTGTACACGCGTCTGAATCCTCTGCAATTGCGTTGCTCTTTTGCATCTTCGATCGTGTGCCTGCATGCGGTGTTATTTTTTATTATCGCATGTGGTTGAAGTTAAGCTCTGGATCGACTGTCGCATGCGTCGTCATTGCATTGATCATCTCTTCCTTATTGATTGACAGGCGCAATGTGACGAAGATCATTGTTCAGTTTCTCTTTGAGCCACGAACGCAAGCGGTGAAAAAACAGAATGGAAACATCCTTTTCTACCATCGCAATGGTGTTAGTAGGCGTATTTATGATAATTCATAATTCTTGCATTTCTTAGCCAATTTTCATACATTCGACGCAACTTTTCTCTCTTTAAGCCGCAATATCTAAATAAAACAGTATAAATAACTTGTATTTCTACAAGTTATCAAGGAGTCCATCAACAACTAAGTCTATTATTAAGACACTTTGCTATGTTTTTATTATGTTTTTTAATATGTCTCTATAGACTTAAATATGACACCGAATACCAAAGTATCAGCAAATATGGCCCCTTGTAAAAAAAAAAAATGTATATATAGAAAAATTTAGATCTAATTCTTGGAGTTTACTATTGATAGGCTATATCGTTAATAGGACTATATTAGTAATATAGTTTATCATTGATAAATTTTGCTATGTTTGTATTTTTTCTTAAAATATTGACATACATTTAATTATTAACCCTAAAAATGCTACCTATTGCAATTACCTTCAAGATGTATTTTTATGGACCACTAGTTGATGACTTGATATTGGTTGTTTACTGTGCATGCATGATGATGTGCTACAAGTTCATGTTGCCATAAACTTGTAATGCTAAATTTAATGTGATGCTATGTTATTGCTCATGCACATTTTATGCGATACTACTTCTAAAGATATATGCGTTGTTAACTATATGATTGTAGTATGCTATGGAGTAATGTGTTGTCACAAGTTTCCTTCTGCTAAAACCAAGTATAATTCCAACGCAAATTTCTCAGAGTAATCCGAGGTCGAACATAGGAATTGTTTCGTTAGTGTGTTACTTTTGTGATACATTCAACCGATTTTTATAATTAATAAGAATTGTTATTTGTACATGGATTTAAAGTGCGGTAAAATAAAGGTGTGCTAATAAAATAAATTGCATTGAAAATAAATCCTAAGCTAACGTGATACAAGATACAAGATACATGCTATACATGATACTGAGTTCGAGACTGACTCTGAAGTTTATACAAAAGATCGTGGTATGCGATGGCAAGTCTTTATGTATGAATCAGAAATAGAAGGGATAATTAGTGTTACAAAGGATCGTGGTATGCGATGGCAAGCCTTTCGTCTGCCAAGTCATAATTGCTTGGGGATACAAATTGATTGGACTTCTTCCCAAATTAGCAAATGAATTTTTCTTTAATATTTTATTTGAATGGATGCATGAAAAAGGAATAATGCATTGTGCTCACCAACGCAACTGTATCTACGCAAAGGACGGGCAACAACGTATATATCCCCGTAACACATCCCATAACCAACGCATTTTTTGAGAATACCTCAACATAGTGCATTTGGCTAAAGACGGGCAAAGGACATATGCAAGCGCAACACACCCCTCACCTTAATACAATTGAGTTAGGTGAACGTAAAGCATTCCTGATTGGTTTGATATGCGTTCATTGCCGCCTTGCATATTTGTTGTTAGATGTTTTTGTTATTATTTTTATTATATCTTTTTCATCAACACAAGTGTTATGTCTTGCGACGATATATTTTCCTTTATTACTCAATCATTCACAATTTAAAGCACAATGCACTGACTACAAAAAAAAAAAGTCAAAGAATTAAAGACGAGACGAAATTAAATGCAAAGAAGTGAATGAGGAAATAAATTCATAAAGTAAAAATTGAATTAAATGAAGAATTTAAGACAGAATTCAGAATTTAAAGAGACAGAAGTTCAATAAAGCATTAAACATTACTCCTTCCCTGTAGATCCCGGGGCTTCTAAATTGCTGGGCAATGTTCTCGGTGTTCGACTTCTTAGCTCAGAGGCCAGTTGGCCAACTTGGATCTCCACATTCTTTATAGGGGACACTTGTGCTTGCATCACAACATCATTTTTATCTATATACTGCTTTAGTAGTGTCTCTAATGAGCCTCCTGATGTGTTAGACGATGATGGTTGCTGGTTCTGCGGTCTTGATTGCCCTTGGCTATGGTGAAAAGAAGGATTTCCTCTACTGCCCCTTGATGGATCCCTGGCCCCCCTCGGATGGGATTGCCTCCTCAACCGAAGTTAGGATGGCTCCTCCAACCCGGATTATAGGTGTTGCTGAAGGGGTTGTTCTAGATAGAACACACTTGCTGAAGATTCAATGGACACCCATCAATTCCGTGAGCCCCTCCACAATTGACGTAGCTGATTGCGGCCACTTGAGCCGCTGCAGCGGGTTACACTGATTGTGGGGAAATGGCTCCTTGGTTGATTGCCATTAACTGAAGGATCGATGTCACAGTGGCCATCTGCGCGGCCAACGTGGTCATTGTCTCCGAAGGGACAATGGCTATTTCAGTTTTCCTTCTATCGTCGCCTCGGCCTCCATAACCATCGTCGATCCAATCATCCATATTCCGCAAGATGCGGTCGAGGATGACTTTGGCCTTCATGTATTTCTTATCCATAAAACCACCTGCCGCGGAGGCATCAACAATAGCTTGCGTTGCTCTGTTCAGGCCATTGTAAAATGTTTCCATCAAGACACAATCGGGAATCCCGATATGCGGACAGTTTTTCACCAGTCTCATGAATCGCACCCAGACGGTGCTCAGGGTTTCATTCTTCTTCTGTTCAAAGTTCAACACATTCTTTCGTCGCCTTGCATTGATGGTAGGTGGGAAAAACTTCTTCATGAACCGTTCCACCAATTGCTCCCATGAAGTGATCTCATTTGGCTTCAGTGAGTAAGCCCACCTCTTAGCCTCGTCCCTCAAGGTGTAAGGGAACAAATACAATCTTATATTTTCTAGAGTAACGCCCGGTAAGGAAAAATTGCCGCACATCTCGACAAAGCTGGTCAGATGGGCATGTGGGTCTTCACCTTGCAGACCTCCGAACTGCCCAACATTTTGAATCATCTGCAACATGACTGGCTTAATCTCAAAACGTGCATTCTCCTCCATAGTCTGCCTCGAGATTCCAGGCAAAAAATCATACTTATTGGGTGTCGTATATTTACGCATCGGGATGTTGTGGTCAGCCACCAGGAAAACAGGATCTTGAGTCGGTCGAACATACCCTTGGTTTGCAACCGGTACCACGTTATCATTGTTGTCTGCCATGCTGGCTGCCTTTTTTTGTCGAATTCGGTTCTGACGTACCCTTGCGCGGAAAGTTCACTCGATCTTAGGGTCATCTACAAATTCCAGTTCAGCACCAGGATTCATAAACCGTCAGGTTGCTTTCCACGTTGAAGAAGCAGTACAATGAGATCTGTCCTGCAAAATACCAAAAACACACTCAAACAATAAACTGTTAACCACTCCCTGGCAACGGCGCCATAAACTTGTTACGCATGTTTACTATAACAATGATGCATGATGTTCTCTGCACATGACGATGCGATACTACTTCTAAATATGCGTTAATTATGGATGTTCATGTAGTATGCCATGCGCTGTCACAAGTTTCCTTACGATGGAACCAAGTGTAATTCCACCGCAAGTTTCTCGGTGTGATCCGAGGTCGAACACGGGGACTGGTTTAGGTTATTGTGGTATGTTCATGATATATACGACCAGGTTTTCAATCTTTAAAAATGTGTTTGTACAGGTATATAAATTGCGATAAAGTAAAGTAAAGCAGTAAAGATGCGATAATAAAATAAAAATCAATAAACCTAAGCTAGATGATACAAGATACAGGCTTCGTGTACAAGATGCAGGGGTCAAGGCTGGCTATGAAAGTTGTGCAAAGACGTGGGACGCGGTGGCAAGTCTTATGAATAGAATAGAAAGAGAAAGACAAATAATATAAACAACACAAATTCTTAATATCATTGAAGCTAAAAATACTGTTCCGCTTTTCTCTTGGCGTACACCTCTTAGTGATCGGTCGCGCTCCTACATGTCTGTGGTGAAACAGAGACTAACGTAATGAACGTAAGGTTGCTTCCATGTCTGGAAGTACTACTCGCTTTAGTTAACGCATTCTTCTACCCCTCTCTCGATAGATCAGAATCGCATCTTCACTTCTGCTCTCATAGGTGAAGATGTAGTCTAGCATGTCTTAGCTAAACGCATTTTATATCTTTAACACAGATTAAGTACTTGGTTAATTCATATTGCTTATCAGGAAATTAAGAAAACATCATGAAGAAAGTGATTGATGGGGGAACGGAAATAGACAGAAGATTATAAATGAAAGCTATCGAAACATTTAATATCTATATTAAGCATTTGATACATGGTGTGAATACAGAGGTAAAGAAACAGTGAAAACAATGATGTAAGAGATAGAACAGATACAAACAAGTGCCAATGTCGTGGCACTGATTTGATGAAGATCTATTTGCTGGATAGGATGGATTTGATGGCAAGAAAAGCTTCCCTCTCAGGTTTGCTCCACCGGTAGCAGGGATCTTTGCATAGAGCTTTCAATTGGGTGTTTGGCAGATTAGATTTAAGATTCAACTTTTGGCCTTATCTCATCTTCTTCCCGAATTTCTTCACTTAAGCACTCAGCTCAGCCTTTTCTCTCAACAATTTTGCAGCACTTACCCCGTGTTCTGTAGCATCCCTTTTTCTCTGAAATCAATGGTGTATTTATAGGTACAGATCTTTGACTCCAACCTTGTGGTCCCCACTTGATCATTATGGTAATTCCGAAGATGGAGGGATATTATTCCTTCTGTTATGCAATCAAACCGTCAATTCTGCACAATCGTTAGTTGTACACGTGTCTCAATTCTCCGCTTTTGCGTTTCTTAGTTGCATCTTTCGATCATGGGTTCGCATGCGGTGTTGTTGTTATCACCGCATGCGGTTGACAGCTCTGGACCGACTGTCGCATTGCGCCATCATTGCAGTAATCGTCTCTTCATTGTTGATTGACGAGCGCAGTGTGACAGAGATGCGTTGATCAGTTTCTCATGAGCCTGGAGTGCAAGCGGTGACTTGGTCTCCTGCAAAATAGAGTAAAATTCGACCTGTTTTCCATCTTTATGGTGTTAGTGGGTGTAATTGCAAACATTTATAATTATTGAAATTCTAAGCTGATTTTCATACAATCGGTGCATATTCATTAATCTTTTGGCTGCAATATCTAGATAAGGTGGCATAAATAACTTGTATTTCTACAAGTAATCAAAGGGATAATTAATAAAAACATCGTAAGTTTGTTAATTGCGTTAAAGATATAACTAAGGTTCGGCTTTCCCTTGGCGTACACCTCTCAATGATCGGCCGTGTTCCCATATCTCTATGGTGAAACATGGATGAACGTGATGAATGGAAGGTTGCTTCCATCTCTGGAAGTACTTCTCGCTTTAGTTAATGTATTCTTCCAACCCTCTCCCGATAGGCGAAATGACATCTTCACTTATGCTCTCACAGGTGAAGATGTCGTTGAACATGCGTTGACTAAACTTAATTATTTCCTTAACCCAATTAATTGACTTACTTAATTATTGCTAAGTATCCAAGGGATTAAGAAAACGTCATGGAGAAAGTGAATTATGGATGAACAGAAATAGACAGAGAGATGGAGATGGAAATGAGCATAACAATTAATACTAAGATAAAGCGTCTGATATATGGTGGGAATGAAAGACTAAAGAAGATGAATACAAGTGATGATAAAGAGATAGAAACAAATACAGAAGAGTGTCAATGTCTTGACACAGATCTGGACGGGGGTTTTTCTTGTCGGCATGTGAAATGAATGAAGAGAAGAGCTTCCATCTCAGGCTCGCTCTTCTGGTAGAAGTGACCTTCGTACAGAGCTTCAACGGCGAGGATCGAAAGGATTCTTTGCCTGAAGACTCACCTCTCAGCCTTATCTCTTAATTCTTCCCGGATCTACTCTAATTAGTCGCTCAACTAGTCTCTTTATCAAATCAATATATCAAGTCTCTATGTATTCAAGCATATTTTTCAATGAAATTTCAGAAGCTATTTATAGGCGAGCTTGACTCTCTAACTTATTGTCCCCACTTTATTGTTATGGCAATTCCTGAAATGGTGGAGTGAATATTCCTTCTGTTACGCAATCAATCCTGTCCGAAATTCCTGAAATGCGGCGATGGTGGTGAAAAGTGAGGTGGAGATGGATGGTGAGGGGACGCTGCTGGAGATTTGGTTTTGGAATCTGAAGCAAGGAGGAGGTTTGTGAAGTGTTCGGGAAGAGGGGAAAGGGGTTCTATTGGAGGGGTCGGTGGGCGAATGATTAAAGGCAAAGGGTTCAAGGGTACTTGGGTTTGTTTTTGCGGTGATTGTTCTTGGACTATCTCCTTTCCTTTATCATTGCAGCGCTGGTTCTTGGGCTTGGGTGGTTGCGGCGCATTGAGATCAATGAGGGGCCTTTTGGTTGGAAGCTCAGAGCAATGTGGGGAATGCTTGAGAAGCATTCTCAGGATCTTCATGTGGATGATGCCTTGAACTTTAGGCATGGGCTCTTCGTTAATGCCTACGCCCACAGAGAGGCACAAACTTGAAATCATCCACGTGAATAAGTATTAGCCTCTCACACGGCCAACAAAACCTCGAATCTGCTTTGCAATAAGTTGGCCTACATCAATCAAAATATCGCACACTATACAGTATGCGGCCATCACTCGATCCCTTGAAATTGTTTTGTCATGCGTTGTTGGGATGAGTCGCCATTTCACCAAATACACCCAAAGTTGTGCCTCTGGGAGTAGCTTGTTGGAGGCGAGGGTCTTAATGTCTGTTAATGATACTGACCACTTGGTGCTCGGTAGTGTTAATACCTTCACCGCATCCTCCATGTGCTCTTCTTCAGGATCATCAATTATCTTGTTACCCGGTGCTTCCGGGAGGTTTTTCAACTTGTAGAGCTCATTGATGTCCTTTGCGCTTAATGGCACTACCCACCCTTCAATGATCACTGCATCTTCTGTGTCATGGAGCTGGCCACGATAAAAGGCCCTCACTACTGCAGGAATAACAATAGAGGGACATTGGCAGAAATTTCCCACCCATGTTCCAACACAACACTCATGATCAAATCTGGTAGTGGTGTTGACGCAGGGAAGAAACCCATTTCCATCATCATATCATCATTTTTCTTTCTTTGTTGATGGGCGTCTCCTGGTCGATGCAAGCTCGTTGCTCACAACTTTAGCTTTGCCCTTGTCTTGAGCAGACGCAAGGCGGGATTTTTGTCTTTGTTTGCATTCCCTTTCATTGCGTTGCTCTTCTTTTTCCCTTTTCCATTCCCCCCTTCCTTTCTCTTATTTTCTCTGACGTGTTGCACATTGGCCTTGCAGCGTCTTTCCTTCTTTTCTCCTTCTTTTCTTTTTCTTCTTCTTCTCTCATCTTTCTCTCAAACTGCTCTGAGGCAAGCAATATGCGTTGCTTTTCCTCGAGCCTTCTTATTTCTTCTTCTGCCGCCCTTGCATTGTCACAGTGGACCGCTTCATCGTGAAGTTTTCTCGCTAAATCGCTTGTTGCGATGATTTGGCGCACACATGACAACTTTTCTTTCTTCTCCCCTACTTTTCTTTTTCTTCTCTCCTCTTCTTCTACTATGCGTTGAAAGAATAGTGGGTCACTTGTTGACCCTTGCGGTGCATTCTCCTTGTGACGCCGCATAAGAGGGTTGATGTCAGGATCTTCTCTATCTTCAGTCACAACCATTATGATATGCAGTGATGAAACTTGTAGTTGCGCTGATGCTTTGGCTTACATTGACATTCCCTTTTCCACCCTTGCATGGTTGATTCTCCGTCAAAATTTGGGCTTTTCGCCCTCTTCCTTTTCTACTCCTTCTTCAAGCGCTTCTCTTCTCGCCTGCATTGTTTCTTTTCACTCTCCTCCTTTTTTCTCTTCTCCTTCTTCAACCGGGTAGCTTCATCTCCTCCCAATTGTTTTTCTTTACTTCTTCTCTTCTTCTTCCCTTCAACCATCCCTGGCTGCTTCTTCGCCCCTATAACCTCCAAAATGGCCCTGATGGGTCCCTCATTGGAGTCTGTTGGAATAGTCTCCTTAGGATCCATAGTGGCCAGGGCCATTGTCCACGAAGCTTCCACCATTTCCTCCTCTGAAGGTAGGGGCTGGTTTACAACTCCAGCTTCCGGTAGCCCCCCCCCCCCTTTCCATATTACTCAAAATTCTGCCAAATACCTCTTTTCGTCCCTTCGCCTCAGTTCGCTTTCTGTCCACGGTACTGGGAGTGCCACCTTAGTTCTGGTGGCATGGGCACTCTCCATGCTTAGCCCCTCTCGGATGGTGAGTGGTTTTGCTACAAAGGTCTTTTGCCAAGGTTTTCCAGCGATTCTTAGGGAAGACTTGGGCTGGGCAGTGAGGCAGTGCTAGCAATGAGGAATGCCGCCTCCCATGTGGTGACGAGTGCTTGGGAAGGGGATGATGGTAGGGAAGATGAGTGTGAAGATTGTCCGACCATTTGCTTGGCAGAGTGAAAGATTTAAGAAATTTTTTTGTCTGAGGAAGGAAATCGGCAAGGGAATGAGTATGTAGAGAATTGCTTAGGGTTTCTTTTGCGACGAATGCAAATGAGCTCCTCAGTTGAAAGGGGTAAGATTTATAGGTTGGGCCTTGATAGGCCCAACGAAATCTCTACGTGGCAGGCTTCGATATTCTCAAAAAGCCTGCTGTCGTGCTCCTCCCATTATGATTTAAATGAAAGGACGTCCTTTCATCTGCTAAGTCATAATTTCCTTGGAAGCTGAAACGATTCAACTCCTCTCTCGCAAAAATTTTATCATTTTATTTTATTTTTTCTTTAATCAGACGGGCGCAATATTAATTATTAACGCAATGCATCCGTTACCGCAAATGCATATTTGCGGAGGACGGGCACAACGTATGCATTAGCACAACACACCCCTTAACACAATGTATTTCTGGAGGACGGGCACATGGTATTTCTACCAGCGCAACACTACCTTCGACATAGTGCGTTTCTACTGAGGACGGGCACAGTGTAGATACGCGCGCAACACACCCCTCAACGCAATGCATTTGTGGAAGACGGGCGAAAAGTGTATCTTATTAGCGCAAGATACACCCATCATCGCAATGCATACCGGACGTTATAAAAGTTTATTTTATTTTTTTTTTAATTTCATCAACATCACAACGCTTATCCCCAAAACCAAGTTGATAAGACGTTGTGGTGTTCATTTTCTTTTTAATATTCATTCACAGAAATTAAGTTCAATGCAAACTAAGGCTAAAATGGAAATACATTCTACTAGGCATAAAATTAAACTAACGCAAGCTGGAATTGAAATACAAGTAAATTCAAGTAAGCAGTAAAGACTAATTTAAGAAAGCGATAAACTGAATTGAATAACGCAATAACAAAGCAATAAACTAATGTACGAAAGCAGTAAAGAAAGTATTAAAGAAAGCGATAAAGATAGATGTAGGGATGCTGATTGAAAGAGGTTCTTCAAGGTTATCACAATAGCATCCCTGCAAGCGGTCAATCCTGCTTGCTTAAGTCGATGGTCTCCATGCATCATTCCACATTGCCCCCATAGTAGGGCTTAATTCTTTGACCATTTACTTTGATTGCGCTATTTCCATCCTCGGTGGTTAGCTCCACTATGCCATGGGGAAAGATAGTCTTGATGCGGAATGGCCCAGACCAGCGTGACTTCAACTTTCCTAGAAACAATCGCAAATGTGCATTAAATAAAAGGTACCTGTTGACCCACGAAGAATGTCCTCTTGCTTATGCGGTCGTCATGCCACTTCTTGATTCACTCTTTATAAAGCTTGGCATTTTCATAGGCATTCATTCCCCACTCGACTAGCTCGTTCAGCTGCAACTTTTGGACTTCTGCCGCACTTGACAGATCAAAATTCAGCTTTTTACTCACCCATATTGCTTTGTGTTCCAACTCTAGAGGCAGATGGCAAGCTTTTTCGAAGACTAGGGCATATGGGGACATACCGATTGAAGTTTTGAAGGCAGTCTTGTATGCCCATAGTGCTTCGTCAAGCTTGGGTGACCAATCTTTCCTGGAGGTACTGACTACCTTCTCCAAGATGGTCTTGATTTCTCTGTTGGAGATTTCTGCCTGCCCATTAGTTTGTGGGTGATATGCAGTTGCAACTCTCTGGCTGACATTAAATTTGATCAACATGTTGGTGATGATGCGGTTGATGAAATGTGTGCCTTCATCGCTAATTAAGGCACGAGTCGTTCCATATCGCGTGAAAATATTTTTCTTGAGAAATTTCGCTACCGTGGCCGCATCATTTTTAGCGCATGCGATGGCCTCAACCCATTTTGAAACATAATCAACCGTAACCAAAATATATTGATGACCCTCTGCAGGCGAAAATGGACCATGAAGTTGATTCCCCATACATCAAACAATTCAATTTCTAAGATCGAAGTCAAAATCATTTCATCCTGTCTGGACATGTTCCCTGTTCCCTGGCATCTATCGCATTGCACAACATGGGCATGGGCATCCTTGAATACCGTTGGCCGAAAGTCGCCACTCTGTAGGACTTTTGCGGTGGTCCGCTGCTCCCCAAAATGTCCTCCATAAAGGGACTCATGACAAAGTTCTAAAATGTGCTTGGTCTCGTGCTCAGGAACACATCGACACAGAATATGATCAGGTCCGAGTCGATACAAGAATGGATCATCCCAAAAATAAAACTTGACTTCGTACCTCAACTTCTTCTTCTGTTGGTATGAATAGTCTTCTGGTACTTGGCCATAAACTATGAAGTTCACAATATCCACTTGCCATGGGACATTAATGCATACCGTCATAAGTTGCTCGTCAGGGAATCTCTCTTCAATTTTTTTCTCTTTCTTCTGAACCTCACAATTTTCTAATCGTGACAAATGATATGCGACTTGGTTCTCAGTGCCCTTCTGATCTTTGATCTCTAGGTCAAATTCTTACAGGATTAATACCCATCTTATCATATTGGTTTTGCATCCTTTTTCGTCATGAGGTATTTGATCGCAGAATGATCAATATACACCACTACATTTGATCCAATTAGGTACTGTCGAAATTTCTCCAGGGCAAACACCATTGCGAGCATTTTTTTTCTCTGTGGTTGTATAATTTTCTTGTGAATCATTCAGCGTCTAGCTGGCATAATAGATAAGATGCAAAACCTCGTCTTTGCATTGACTCAAGACTGTGCCCACTGCATATCCACTGGCGTCACACATCAACGCAAACGGTTGTGTCCAATCGGGCACAACCAGAATAGGTGCGATGATGAGCGCATTTTTCAGCGTGTCAAACGCTTCCGCGCATGCGTCATTAAAATCATATTCACCGTCAATCTCGAGGAGCGCACTTAGGGGTCTTGCGATCTAAGAAAAGTTGCGGATGAATCTTCGATAGAACCCCGCATGTCCCAGAAAACTCCTAAGTGTTGTCACATTGACTGGTGGTGGTAACTTAGATATTATGTCAATTTTTGCTTGATCAACTTCCAACCCTGCCTTTGATATCTTGTGACCTAGCACTATTCCTTCTTCTACCATAAAATGGCATTTCTCCCAGTTCAGAACCAAATTTGTTTCAACGCATCTCTTCAAAAGTTTTTCCAAATTTGATAAACAAGAGTCATAGGTGTTGCCAAAAATCGAAAAGTCATCCATTAAAACCTCGACTGACTCCTCTAGAAAATCTGAAAATATGGCCATCATACACCTTTGGAAGGTGCCTGGTGCGTTACAGAGTCCATATGGCATGCGACAGAATGTAAATGTGCCAAAGGGGCACTTGAAAGTTGTTTTGTTCTGATCTTCCGGCGCCATCGCGATTATGTTATACCCTGAATAGCCGTCAAGAAAGCAAAAGAATTTATTCCCCACAAGCTTAACTAGCATTTGATCAATAAACGGGAGTGGAAAATGGTCCTTCTTTGTGGCCAAGTTTAACTTGCGGTATCCATGCATATTCTCCACCCCGTGGTTATTCTGGTAGGAATTAATTCATTTTTGTTGTTGGTGACGACTGTCATGTTCCCTTTCTTTGGAACGCATTGCACTGGGCTTACCCACGGTTCAGACGAAGCTGTCTCTCTACTGATCCTGTTTTTCCCTCTTCAAGATGGATCTTGTGCATGCAATACGAGGGACTGATCCCTCGAATGTCTGCTAAGGTCCATCCCAAGGCTTTTTCATATTTCTTAAGGAACTGAATAAGTGCTTCCTTCTTTTCTTTGCTCAGTGAGGCAGAGATTATAACTTGTAGAGTGTTATTGCCTCCTAAATAAACATATTTGAGGTGCACTGGTAACACCTTCAACTCCAACATGGGTGGTTCTTCCAAGGATGGCTTAGTTTACTGCGTTGCTCGTTCAAATAACTTTATTGTTTCAAAATCTAGTTCAGTTTGTATTGCGGCGCAATTCTCGTCCAGCATTGCGCCAATCTCAAAGTCTTCTTCCTCTGATAGTTCTCGAAACTCGTGCCAATGTTTTCATGCAGTTCTCCAACATACTGGCAGTTTTCCAAATAATCACCTGGGTATTTCAACACATTGAGAACATTGAACTTTACTTGCTGATTATTGACTCTTATTACGTTATCATTTCTGTACGTCAATCAGTGCTCGCCCTGTTGCGAGAAATGGGCGACCCAAGATGATCGGTACCTCAATGTCAGCTTCATAATCCAATATAATAAAGTCAGCAGGAAAGATGAATTGATTCACTTGCACAAGTACGTCTTCTATCTTGCCCTCTAGATGCATTATTGATGTGTTAGCCAACTGTAATGTAACTGTGGTGGGTCTTGCGTTGCCGATGTTTAACTTCTTGAAGAATGACAAGAGCATCAGGTTTATATTTGCCCCTAAGTCACACAACACATTTCCGACTTCTTTACCCCCTATTGAGCATGGCAATGTGAAACTCCCTGGATCTTTCATTTTCTTGGGGATGTTATTCTAGAAGAGTGCACAACATTCATACGTTAGTGCGACAATTTCATTTTCCCCGATCTTCCTCTTGATGGCGATTATGTCCTTGAGGAATTTCACATAGCTCGACATTTGTTCCAGTGCTTCTACTAAGGGGATATTGATATGTAGCTATCGGAGAACATCCAGGAACCTCTTGAATTGTTTACTATCATCTTTCATTTTTAGCCTAGACGGGAAAGTTGGAGGATCCCACCGTACTTTCTGATCATTTGACTATTCATTGAGGTCCCCTACTTACTGTGTTTTTTAGGCTGGAGTTTGCGGTGACTTCGATTATGTCTTGTTGAGATTCATTCCTTGTAGAGGTAGTTGCTTCTGAACTGGTAGATCTGTTTTTTGTGATTGAGTGGTCATTATTGGTCATTGAATCTTTTGGCTATTTTACTGATTCCGGTACTGGTGGCATGGGGACCGTCTTCTTACCACTTCTCAATGTCACTACTTGACATTGTTCTTTTCCACTTGGTGCAGGTGCTTCCGAGCTGCTGGGCAGCGTACCAGGCGCTCTATTCTTAAGCTCATTCACAAGTTGTGCAACCTACACCTCCAAATTTCTAATGGAGGAAGCTTGCGATTGCATGATTGCCTCGTTCTTCTCAATATAGTTTCAGTAGTGTTTCCAAAGATGAGGTACTAGAAGAGGTGTTAGATGAGGACGGTTGGTCGTATGGCTGTCTACTCTGAAAATTACCTTGGCTTTGATTCTGAAAATGGAAAACCGGAGGGTTACCTCGATTCTCGGGATGACTATTCTAATGATTAATTTGGCCCCCCTGGTTGTGATTCCCTCCCCAATTGAAGTTGGGGTGATTCCGCCAACCAGGTTTGTAGGTATTGTTGAACAGGTCATTGTGAATAGAGTATACGAATTGTGGATTTAACGAGCAGACTTCCACCGAGTGCCCCTCTCCGCATTGGATGCAACTTACTGCTGCCACTTGCATCAGTGCATTGGCTTGTGCTGCACTTTGAGAGAAATGTCCTTGATTAACAGCCATAGTTTGGATAAGCGAGGTTACTGTAGCCATCTGGGCGGCCAGGGTGGTCATTGTATCAGCTGGTACAATGGTACTTTCTGCTCTTCTTCATTTCGGGCCTCTTCCCCCATACCTGTGATCCATCCAATCATTTGTATTTCAAGAAAGGCAATCTAAGATAATCTTCGCTTCCGTATAGGTCTTGTCCATGAACCCTCCTACTACGGAGGCGTCAGCAACTGCTTGTGTTGATCAATCCAAGCCATTATAAAAGTTTCTATCAGAATGCAATCGGAAATCCCGATGTGCGGACAGTTCTTCACTAACCGTTTGAATCGCACCCAGGCGGTGCTCAAAGTTTCATTTTCCATCTATTCAAAATTTAACACGTCCCTCTATCTTCTTGCATTGACGGTTGGCTGGAAAAATTTCTTCATAAACCTCTCAACCAACTGGTCCCATGAATTGATTTCATTTGGCTCTAGTGAATGAGCCCACCTCTTTGCTTCATCCCGCAGTGTATACGGGAAGAGGTATAGCCAAATTCCTTCAGGCGTCACACCAGGTATGGAGAATGTGTTGGACATTTCTACGAAGTTATTCAAGTAAGCATGCAGATCTTCTCCTTGTAGACCTCCGAATTGTCCCACATTTTGGATCATTTGTCGCTTGATCGGCTTTATCTCAAATCGTGCATTCTCCTCAACCGTGGTTCTTGAAATTCTAGGTGAGAAGTCATACAAATTGGGCACCGCATAGTTCCTCATTGGGATATTGTGGTCAGCTGCTAGGAAAATTGGATCTTGCGTTGGCCGATTAACCCCTTGATTCCCCTCAGGCCTATCGTTGTTATTCATGTTTCCCCTTCGCTGAATATGGTTCTGGTGTGCTCGTGCGCGAAAAGTATGCTCGATCTTTGGGTCGGCTTCGAATTCTGGATCAGTCCCAGTACTTATAAACCATCAGCCTACTCTCTGTGATAAACAGACAGTACAACAGAGATCTATTGCAAAATACCACAAAAATATTCAACACTAACTGTTACCAATCACCGGCAACGACGCCAAAAACTTGTAATAATAAAATGATGTTATTGAATATAGCTTATGTTGCACTACTGAATCATTCAAGTTCTTGTCCTTGGCAACGGCGCCAAAAACTTGATAGACAAAATTTGTATTTATCTTTATCTATTATAAAAATGAATGAAATTGATGATGCTCTATGCACTCAAGTTGTTTTGCGATAAAGATATTTTTGCGATACTACGTTCTAAATGTATGTATTATTGATGATAAGCTTCGTAGTATGCGATGATGTAGTGCGTGTCACAAGTTTTCTTGCATTGGAACCAAGTATAATTCCGACGCAAGTTTCTCAGATTGACCTGAGGTCGAACACGAGGATTGTTGTTGTTAATGCAATACTAATGTGGTAAATGCGACCAGTTTAACATAAAGAATAAGAATTGGTTTGTGCAGAAATGTAAAATTGGGTTGTAAATAAAAGGCATTAATGTAAAATACACCTAATCTCTGGGTCAGCTTAGAATTTCTGGATCAATTCCAGTACTCATAAACCATCAAACTGTTCTTTTCGATAAACAGCCAGTACAAAGAGATCGGTCCTGCAAAATACCACAAAAGTATTCAACATTAACCGTTACCAATCCCCGACAACGGCGCCATAAACTTGTAACTTGGATTTGTGTATGTTCTTTTTATTATGCATGCACTATGATGATGAAAATGATTCAAGTCAATGTTGCCAAAAACTTGATGACATAATTTTAATGCTTTTTATCTTTATCTAACTCTAACGCATGCCTTGTGAATGAAATGAATGATGTGCTAATATGCACTCAAGTTCATTGCGATAAAGACATTTTTATCGGATACTACGTTAAGTATATGCGTTGTTAATGAAATGCTCGTAGTATGCGATGGAGTAGTGCGTGTCACACGTTTCCTTGCGCTGAAACCAAGTATAATTTCAACGCAAGTTTCTCAGAATAATCCGAGGTCGAACATAGGGATTTTTTTCGTTAATGCGATACTATTGTCATACATGCGACCGGTTTTTATCAATGAATTAAGAATGTTTGTTTATACAAGAATATAAATTGCAGTGAAATAAAACTACGTTGATAAAATAAACCTAAGCTAATATGATACATGATACATGATACTGAGGTCGAGAACTTACTGTGAAGTTGTACAAAGAATCGGTGTATGTGATGGCAAGGCTTTATGAATGGAGCAGAAAGAGAAAGAGTAAATAGTAAAACATCGCAAGTTTGTCAATTGCGTTAAAGATGCAACTAAGGTTCTGTTTTCCCTTGACGTACACCTCTTGGTGATCCGCCGCATTTCCATATCTCTATGGTGAAACAGGGATGAATATGATGAACGCAAGGTTGTTTCCATTTGTTGAAATACTTCTCACTTTAGTTAACGCATTCTCCAACCCTCTCTCGATAGGCGGAATAACATCTTCACTTCTGCTCTCAAAGGTGAAGATGCTGTCGAGCATGCTTTAGCTAAACCTAATTATTTCCTTAACACAAATTAACTCACTCACTTAATTCTTGCTATTTACCCAAGGGATTAAGAAAACATCATGGAGAAAATGGATTATGGATGTACGAAAATAGACAGAGAGATGACAATGGCAATTAACATAACATTTAATGCTAAGATTAAGCGTTCGATACATGGTGTGAATGAAAGATTAGAGAAGATGAATACAAAAGATGAAATAGAGATTAGAAACAAATATGGAAAGAGTGTCAACGTCTTGACATAGATCCCGAGCGGAGATTATGCTTGCCGGCATGTGGTAGTGGTGGAGAGGAAAGCTTCCCTCTCAGGCTTGCTTTCCTGGTAGAAGTGACCTTCGCACAGAGCTTCAGCCACGGGGATTGGAAGGATTATCTAATCGGAGACTCACGTCTCGGCCTTGTCTCGTGATTATCTCGGATCTACTCTACAAGTTGCTTCAGACTAGCCTCTCTCTTAGAATCAGTATATGTACATCTCTATGTAATCGTGTATCCTATATCATGTATCATATTAGCTTAGGTTTATTTTATCAACACAATTTTATTTCACCACAATTTTAGCTTATGCTTGCTTAGGATCTATTCGCAAATGCATTGCTCTTCATATCTTCGATTGATCTTCGCATGCGGTGTTGTTTTTGAATATCACATGCGGTTGAAGTTGCGTTGATCGATAAGCTCAAGATCGATTGTCACATGCCCCATCATTGCGTTGATCATCTTTTCGTTCTTGATTGATGGGCGTAATGCAACGTAGATGCATTGTTTATTTTATCTTTGAGCCATGAACACATGCGATGACTGATTTCCTGCAAAACAGAATTGAAACATTCCATTCTACAATCGCAATGGTGTTAGTGGGTGTATTGACGACATTTTATAATTTTCGCATTTCTTAGCAAATTTATATACCATCGACGCAACTTTTCTTTCTTTTAGCACCAATATCTAAATACAACAGTATAAATAACTTGTATTTCTACAAGTTATCATATCCCCAAATTTAGATTTATGATTGTCCTCAAGCATATCTTCAACTAAGGTAATATTGTTCAATTCTTATCATAACTTTGCGTCAATTGGTTCCTCCGAATGCTCCACCTAGACAACATTACTCGACAACGCAATTTTCTTCTATCCTTGATAATTCATAAACATGCCCTACTTTATTCTTTTATACAACAAGTATCTACTCAAAAATTCCCTTATTGTTTTGAGAAGAATGTTTACCTCTTCTTGCAAAAACAACTTGGTACGACTTGAATGCGGTGGTCTGATTTGCGTTGTTTTAGTAGAGACTATTGATCATGATTACACCCTTCTTTTTGGCTTGTTCTCAAGGATGTCATGCGAACATCCAACTACGGTTGTGTGCCAATCTCAACTTTAACTCTTGATTTTAAGCTAAGTTTTACTTTTGCTGGTCAGAGGAGTTGTCTCTTATATTCTTATTTTTCTCTCTCATTTTTTTTTCTTTTCATATTGCGTCATTCTTGGAAACCCACCTTCGTTTTGGCTTGCTCCAACGGCTGTCATGCGAACATCCAACTACGAGCAGGTTCTTTTCATGTCTTAACTCTTATCAGGTTGAGATTTTTTTTCCTTTACGCTGACATTGGAGTTTGTATGATTTTTTTATATTGTTCATTTTTTTTTGACAATAGCGAACGCATTTTCTAAGGATAAGCGCATTCATTTGATCGCATCTGCTAAGACCTTCCACACCACTAAATTTAGAGATGTACAAGGTCCTCATTGCGTTGTTTTTGACAGAATAGACAAAACACTTAGTCAAAATTTTGAAAAGAAGGTTTGAGTAGAGTCTTGAAGTATAAAAGGTAAAGCAGTGCTATTGCTACAAATTATCTAAGTGTTAGTCAGAAAATACAAAGTGTGTGAAATGTTGCTAAGGGTATGCATATAACTCATCATTGCAACACAATTAATAACGCAAAATAGAAGATAAAGAACATCACAATTATTGACAAAGGATGATAAGAGAAGAGGCTAATGCATACAGAAAGAATGGCTACTCAGTTGTATTAAAACTAACTAAGTATACAAAGAATTACAAATAACGCAATACAAAATTTGAGCTTGTACAAAGAATCAAGAAATAGCTTCTATACATAAAAATAATGAATTAAATTTAATCTTTGTATGTTATTCAGATAGGTGCGAGATTAAAGATTAACACAATGGCTCCATTAACGCAATTGCATATTTGCAGAGGACGGGCAACAACGCATGTATCAGCGCAACACACCCCTCAACACAATGCATTTCTAGAGGACGGGCACACAGTATTTCTACTGGTGCAACACTACCTCGACATAGTGCATTTTCGCTAAGGACAGGCGAAAAATGCATACGTGTGCAACACACCCGTCAGCATAATGCATTTGTGTAAGATGGACGAAAAATGTAACTTATCAGTACATGATGCACCCATCATTGCAATGCATACCAATTTCTTTTTTCTTTTTAATTCATCAACAACACAAGTCGACAAGACTTTGCGATGTTCATTTTCTTTTTATTCAGTCATTCACAAAGCTTTAAAAACCACGCAACTAGGAACTTAAACAAAGCATATAAATAACATAATTGAATTAAACTGAAGGTAAACTCATAAAGCAGTAAAGGCTATTCTACTAAATAGTAACTAAAGCAATGCAGAAAACCATAAAGGAAAGCTTTAAAGAAAGTGATTAAACATAGCTATAGGGATGTTGATTGAAACAAGGTTTTCAAAGTTACCGCAATAGCATCCCCGCAAACGGTCAATCCTGCTTGCCTAAGTCGATGGTCTCCATGCGTCGTTCCACATCGCCACCGTAGTAAGGCTTAATTCATTGACCATTGACTTTAAATGTGTTGCTTTCATCTTCAGTTTTCAGTACCACTGCGCCGTGGGGAAAGATAGTCTTGATGCGGAATGGCCCAGACCAGCATGACTTCAACTTCCCTGGAAACAATCGCAAACGCGCATTAAACAGAAGTACCTGTTGACCCTCGAAGAATGTCCCATTGCTTATGCGGTCATCATGAAACTTCTTGGTTCTCTCCTTATAGAGCTTGGAATTTTCGTAAGCGTTCATTCGCCACTCGACCAGCTCGTTCAACTACAGCTTCCGAACTTTCCCCGCGTTTGCTAGATCAAAGTTCAGCTTTTTGCTTGCCCACATTGCCTTGTGTTCCAACTCGAGAGGTAGATGGCAACCTTTTCTGAAGACCACAGCATATGGGGACATGCCAATTGGAGTTTTGAAGGCAGTCCTATATGCCCACAATGCTTCATCGAGCTTGGGTGACCAATCTTTCCTGGAGGTAGTGACTACCTTCTCCAAGATAGTCTTGATCTCTCTGTTAGAAATTTTTGTCTACTCATTGGTTTGTGGGTGATATGCGGTTGATGAAATATGAACCTTCATCGTTGATTAAGGCACAAGGAGTTCCATATTGGGTGAAGTTATTTTTCTTGAAAAACTTCGCTACCATGGCCACAATGTTTTTAACGCATGCGATGGCCTCGACCCACTTCGATACATAGTCAACCGCGACTAGAATGTACTGATGACCTTCTGAAGGCGGAAATGGGCCCATAAAGTCGATTCCTCAGATATCAAATAATTCAATCTCCAAGATTGAAGTCAAAGGCATTTCGTTTCTTCTAAACATGTTCCCCGTTCTCTGGCATCTATCGCTCTGCACAGCGTGGGCATGGGCGTCCTTGAATAGTGTTGGCCAAAAATAGCCATTCTGTAGGAATTTTGCGGCCATTCGCAGCCCCCCAAAATATCCTCCATAAAGAGACTCATGACAAAGCTACAAAATGTGCTTTACCTCATGCTCAGAGACGCATCGACGGAGAATATGATCAGGTCCAAGTCGATACAAGAAGGGGTCATCCCATAAATAAAACTTGACTTCATGTCTTAGCTTCTTTTTCTGTTGGTATGTATAGTCTTCTGGTACTTGACCGCAAACTGTGAAGTTTACAATGTCCGCATACCATGGAAGATTAACGCATACCGACATCAGCAGCTCGTCAGGGAATCTTTCTTCAATATCTTTTTCATTCTTCTGAACCTCACAATTTTCTAACCTTGACAGATGATATGCGACTTGGTTCCTGGTGCCCTTTCAATCCTTAATCTCTAGGTCAAATTCTTGCAGGAGTAACACTCACCTTATTAGTCTTGGTTTGCATCCTTTTTCGTCATAAGATATTTGATCGCGGAATGATCAGTATACACCACAACATTGGTTCCAATTAGATACTATCAAAATTTCCCCAGTGCAAATACCACTGTGAGCATTTCTTTTTTCATGGTTGTATAATTTTCCTGCACATCATTCAACATCTTGCTAGCATAATAGATAGGATGCAAAACCTTATCCTTGTGCTGGCTCAAGACTATGCCCACTGCATATCCACTAGTATCACACATCAACGCAAATGGTTGCGTCCAATCCCGGCGCAATCAGAATAGGTGCAGTGATGAGTGCATTTTTCACTGTGTGAAATACTTCAGCGCATGCGTCATCAAAATCATATTCACAGTCAATCTCGAGGAGCGCACTTAGGGGCCTTGCGATCTGAGAAAATTTGCGGATAAATCTTCGATAAAACCCCGCATATCCCAGAAAATTCGCAAGCGTTTTCACATTGACTGGTGGTGGTAACTTGGAAACTGCGTCAATTTTTGCTTGATCAACTTCCAACCATTCCTTTAATATCTTGTGACCTAGCACGATTCCTTCTTTAACCATGAAATGGCATTTCTCCTAGTTTAGAACAAGATTAGTTTCAATGCATCTTTTCAAGACTTTTTCAAGATTTGATAAACAAGAGTAATACGTATTGCCAAAAACTGAAAAGTCATCCATAAATACCTCGATTAACTCCTCCAAGTAATCTGAAAATATTTCCATCATACATCGTTGGAAGGTAGGTGCATTACAGAGTCCAAACGGCATGTGACGGAATGTAAATGTGTCGAATGGTCACGTGAAAGTTGTTTTATCTTGATCTTTCAACGCAATTGCAATTTGGTTGTACCCTGAGTAGCCGTCAAGAAAATAAAAGAATTCATTCCCCATAAGTCGATCTAACATTTGATCAATAAACGGGAGTGGAAAGTGTCCTTCTTCGTGGCCAGATTTAATTTGCGGTAATCTATACAAATTCTCCACCCCGTAGTTGTCCTTGTAGGAATTAACTCATTATTACTGTTGGTGACGACTATCATTCCCCCTTTCTTTGGAACGCATTGCATTAGGCTTACCCAGCTGCTATCAGATATAGGGTAAATGACGCCCGCATCAAGCCCCTTCACTATCTCTTTCTTTACAACCTCCCTAACGGTAGGGTTCAATCGATGTTGCCTTTCTATAGACCATATTTTTCCTTCATCCAAACGAATCTTGTGCATGCAATACGAGGGACTGATCCCTCGAATGTCTACCAAGGTCCATCCCAAAGCTTTGGCGTTGTTTTTCAGGATCTGGATAAGTGCATCCTTTCTCTTTGCCCAACGAGCAGATACAATAACCAGTAAAGTGCTATTGCTCCCTAAATACACATATTTGAGGTGCACTGACAACGACTTCAACTCTAACATGGGTGGTTCTTCTAAAGATGGCTTAGTACGTTGCATTGTTCGTTCAGATAACTTGAGTGTTTCAAAGCCTGACTCAGTTTGTATTGCGACGCAATTTTCCTCCCACATTGCGCCAATCCGAAAGTCCTCTTCCTTCAATTCTTCTTGATGCTCGTGCCAATGATCTTCCTGCAGTTCTTCAACATATTGACAATTTTCCATATCACTCGGGTACTTCAACACATTGAGAACGTTGTATTTAACTTGTTGATCGTCGACCCTTATGGTAAGCTCTCCTTTCTGCACATCGATCAGTGCTCGCCCTGTTCCAAGAAATGGGCGACCCAAGATGATAGGCACCTCGATGTCAGCTTCATAATCTAATATGATAAAGTCAGCAGGGAAGATAAACTTATCTACTTGCATAAGTACATTCTCTATTTTGCCCTCTGGATGAGTTATTGATCTATCGGCCAATTGTAATGTAACTGTGGTGGGTATTGCATTTCCGATATTTAACTTTTTGAAGATTGACAAGGGCATTAAGTTTATACTCTCCCCTAAATCACACAGCACATTCCCAACATCTTTTCCCCCTATTGAATAGGGAAATGTGAAACTCCCGGGATCTTTCATTTTGGTGGGGATATTATTCTGAAACAACACACTACATTCATATGTTAACGCAACAATTTCATTCTCCCCGATCTTCCTTTTGTTGGCAAGTATGTCCTTGAGGAATTTCACATAGCTCGGCATCTGTTCCAACGCTTCTATCAAGGGAATGTTAATATGTAATTGTCGGAGAACATCTAGGAACCTCTTGAATCGTTTGCTGTCATCTTTCTTTCTCAGCTTGGACGGAAAAGGTGAGGGATCTCGTCGTACTTCCTGTTCAATTGGTTGTTCATTAAGGTCCTTTGCTTGCTGTGTTTTAGGAGCTGTGTTCAATTGGTTGTTCATTAACATCCTGTGCAGTTATAAAATTAAATTCAACATTTTTGTTTTAATTGAGGACTTTTTGTCAATTCTGAAATTTAGTGTGTTTAAAGGAAAATTTTGGATTTTTATGTCGCATTAATTTAATTTTAAGTCGATGTCAAAATTGAGATTTTATGGGGAGAATTGAGTTAATTTTGAAATTTGGATTTTAAAGAGGAAGAGGAAAGAATTTTAAATATATATATAGTTATAGTTATTTGAGAATTCATTAAAGCAAATATTTGAAAAGATTTGGAAATTTGGATTTAGTTTAAGGAAAAATGGAATTATTTTGCAAACTGAATTTATTTTTTTGAAGTTTGAGAAATTGAAATTTTGGGAAGAGATAACATGTATATATAAATAAAGAAAGAATATGTATATGTATATATATATATTATATATATATATATTAATTTCTCCCTCGAGAAGCGTGCTAAAAAGGAAAAAAAAGAAGAAGAATTTTCATCTTCTTCTTCGTGAAGGAGTAATGGCTGCCGAAACCCTCTTCCTCCAACCGAGACTCAACCGCACGCCACACTGTCAGCCCTCGCCAACTGCGTCCGAGTCGCCATCCACTTTCGACCGTTCACGCTGTCGCTCAAGTGCCCTAGCCACTTGCGCCTTAGGTGTCATCACATCCACGCTGCTTTTCACACAGCAACATTTGCGTCGCGCCTGTCCGGCCATCCTTCTTGATCGAGCCAACACCGCCACCGCTAGGCCCAGCACGTGCCACTCATTCCAGCCGCCAGTTTGGGTCCAGCTGCAATGACTACTTCACAGACCTGTTCGTTTTCCGCAGGGGGTTTTGTCACTGACGACTGCTTCTCAGATCTGGCCGATGCCCACTAGATTTTCGCACATCAATCACTGTCGTTTGGGTTTTCGCCAGATTTTTAGTTTGGTGTAAGTTTTTTTTTGGGTTTCTTGAACGTTCTTGATTACCCATTTAAAATTTTGGCCCAATATTTACCCATAAACTTTGGGTGTTCAGATTCAAGTTTCAGGGAGAATCTTGAGCTTTTTTATGTTTTTGTTATAGATTATTTAGGTTGATCTTGTGGGTTTTCGGTTTCTCGGGAAAGAAAGAGCCTAAGCTTACTAGTTTCTAAAGTTGTGATTAGAGGTAAGTAATCTTACCACTGGAACTGCCCACGGGCCAGGCTTTAGTTGTATGCTAGCATGATAACTGTATGTTATGGTAAATGTTAGCATGTTGATTGACAATATGACCTGAATGAAAGTATGTTCTGGCACGAATTCTGATTTGTTTTCATACACACCTAAGTACTTGATCATTAGTATGTGATAGTATGTGTTTTCATATGTCGATTTCTGATCTGCTGGTGTGAAGGCAAACTTACATGTTGTGGATTTATGATGTAATTTATACATGGATGATGTATAATATGTTTTTAAGAAATATGTGTATGTGATGAAGCCATGGTATCAGGAATTTTTATGTATGTTTTAGAACTGTACAATGTTGAATCTTAGCACGTTAGGACTGTGTGAATATCCTCATTGATTAGTTGGATGCCCACCAATTTGTGTTTCCTTGGGATTCACCAGTTTGTGTTTCCTTCAGGATTCACCAGTTTTGTGTTTCCTTTGGGATTCACCAGTTTTTGTTTCCTTCGGGATTCACCAATTTGTGTTCCTTCGGGATTCACCAGTTTTGTGTTTCCTTTGGAATTCACCAGTTTGTGTTTCCTTTGGGATTCACCAGTTTTGTATTTCCTTCGGGATTCACCAGTTTGTGGTTCCTTCGGGATTCACCAGGTTTTTGTTTCCTTTGGGATTTACCAGTTTTGTGTTTCCTTCGGGATTCACTAGTTTTGTGGGCATACTTAACTACAATAGGATAGGACTCAGTCTCTTAGTTGTTCCATATGTTTATGTGCCATATGTGGATATCTAAAGGACATAGATGCCTAGCCTGACCCCAGTGGTGGGGTTACTTACTGAGTATTTCATACTCATTCTTTCTTATGTTGATGTTTCAAGTAAGGGTAGAGATGCACCGGCGATGACGCAGCGGAATTCATGATCGAGCCACTGGGACTAGTTTTTACGCTTCCACATCATGAAATTTAGAATCCTTATTTTACCCTTAATTTCTAGTTTTACTGTTTGAAACTTATTATGAAGGATTGTTACTTTTATATTTTAATAGTCTTTACGAATTATGGGTACCCTATTATTGTTTTAAAAATTGCATTTAATAAATTGCTTTTGAACTTCTCTTTTTAATGCTATCATTTCTTTCAACATTACTGAGCGTTGTTTCAAATCCTATGCATGTATTCATTTTAGTAAAGGCCTAACCTAAGTCCTAGGGGGTCGGGTCGTTACATAAGCTCTATTTGTCGACCTGCATCGCATGCACCCTAAGGATAGGAATGATATTATGTGGTCGCCTTATTTGTGTGTGTGTCATTTTGTCATCGCATAAATAAGAATAGAGGCTTATGTGTAGGTCCTATAGACTTATCGCATATATCTCATGCGTTCTAGCCTTAGAAGCCGTGGCATTCACACCGAGAGGTGGTTTACTGTTGTATGCATGTTGTATGATTGCATAGCATGAACGCATCCTAGGAAGTGTTAGCCGAAACTTTTCTCAACCCGTTCACCGCATACTCGTCGCATCTTCCATTTTATCAACTCTTTTCAAACTCCACAGCATTTGTTTAATTTTCATTACTACAAACAAAAACCTTAACAACTATTGATTTATTTGGTTAATACAAAGTTTTCCTAAAAATTACCAACGCAACCTGTTTTCCCCAGTCCCTGAGTTTGACCCTTGACTTACCAGGAACTCAGTGGGGTTTACACTTAGATTCTACTGAGAAAACTTGAGTGCTCAATGTAATTTCATCATCGTATTTTCTCCATAATTTCACATCATAAAATAACGCATCAGTTGTGGAGGTGAAGAATCCTCAAAGAGTGTCTGCTCATGCTCTCATCTGTGATCACAAGGATCTGCCCTAAGGCAGAAGCTCAGATACCTTGAATTTGGGTAGAAGGCTCTATTTATAGGGCTCAAACACTGACAGCATTGGTGGTCCTGCTTTGAATCACTACCACTTCTGAAGCGGTAGGTGAAATGTCAACATCATCTTATATTTTTTATACTCCCAAGGTATGTGTTCATGCTTGTTTCTCCTAAAGTATCAACGCATTCCACTCACTTTGCGATCCTATCACGGTTATCACTCTATAGTTGCGGCATTCCATGCACGAACTGGTCTTCATGAAGATCAACGCATGCGATCATCTTTGCGTTGGTCTGAGATCAACGCATGCGATCGATTGCTGTGATTGCTACAAAAGTAGATATTTTGATGTCGTATAACGCATGATATAGGGTTAACAAGGATTTTTAGTGGTTATCTATGAAGACTCTCTTTTCACACGAATTCTTAGTATTATCAACGCATATTATGCTTGTTAGCCCTCATAATTCTAAGTAAAAGGCAACACTAGCTTGTATTAAAGTGGCATAAACTACCTTTACGGCCTCTCCACAGCTCAAAAGGCATTTCATAAACACTCTTTAAGAGAACGTTGTTCAAAACGTAACATGCAGTCTCCACTGCAAATCCCGAAAATGATTCTGGAAGATGAGCATAACTGATCATAGACCGAACCATGTCCAACATGGTTCCATATGATAAAAAGCCCTAGGGCCAACTTTTTGCTTCCGAACCTTTTGGTAAGAAAATGCGCAAAAACGGACCCAGGGGTTAAGAACAATGAAAAACTGCTGAGGTGACTCGCCCTGCCACGAGGCCCAATTTTTGTGCACGAACCATCCATCAAGAAAAAGCACGAAAACGAACCTAGGGGTTAAGAACTATGAAAAAAGGCGTGTGCCAAATGGTTTTGTGAACGGAGCTCGTTTGGTGCCCCAAACGGCCGCTAGGGCAACGTGGGGGTGTCGAAATGACTTGCTAGGGTGTCGCTAGGAACTACTAGGGTGTCGCCATGCGCTGCTGGGGTATCGCGGGGCTGCCACGGGGCCCAATTTTTGTGCGCGAACGTTCCGTACAAAAGAGCACAAAAACGGACCCAGGGGTTAAGAACTATGAAAAAAAGTCTGGTGCCAGATGGTTTTAGGGACAGACCTCGTTTGGTGCCCCAAATGGTCCCCAGGGCCCTGGGGCCAACTTTTTGCTTCCAAACATTCCGGCAAGAAAATGCACGAAAAAAAACCCAGGGGTTAAGAACGATGAAAAACTGCTGAGGTATCACACCCTGCCACGGAGCCCAATTTTTGTGCACGAACCATCCGTCACGAAAAAGCACCAGAGGTTAAGAACTATGAAAAAAAGGCGTGTGCCAGATGGTTTTGCGAATGGAGCTCGTTTGGTGCCCCCAATGGCCCCCGGGGCACCGTGGGGTTGTCGCAGGGGCTCGTTGGGGTGTCGCCAGGCACTGTTTGAGTGTCGCCAGGCACTGCTGGGGTGTCGGGGGCTACCATGGGGCCCCATTTTTGTGCGCGAACATTCCGAAAAGGGACCCAGGGGTTAAGAACTATGAAAAAACACGAAAAGGGACCCAGGGGTTAAGAACTATGAAAAAAGGTCGGGTGCCAGACGGTTTTGGGGACAAACCTCGTTTGGTGCCTCAAATGGTCCCCAGGGCCCCAGGGCCCACTTTTTGCTCCCGAACCTTCTGGCATGAAAATGCGCAAAAACGGACCATGTGGTTAAGAATGATGAAAAAAAGCCATGTGCCAGATGGTTTTGGGAACGGAGCTCGTTTGGTGCCCTAAATGGCCCTTGAGGCCTCGCAGGTGTGTCGTGGTGCCTTGCTGGGGTGTCGCTAGGCACTGTTGGGGTGTCGTCATGCACTACTGTAGTGTCACGAGGCTGCCATGGGGCACAATTTTTGTACGCGAACCTTCCGTCATGAAAAACTGCAAAAATGGACCCAGGGGTGAAGAACTATGAAAGAAAAGCCGTGTGTCATACGGTTTTCGAGACAGACCTCTTTTGGTACCCCAAACGGCCCTCGGGGACCCGGGGTCCACTTTTTGCTCCCGAACCTTCCAAAACGAAAATACATAAAAACGGACCCAGGGGTTAAGATCGATGAAAAAAGTCATGTGCCAGACAGTTTTGGGAACGGAACTCGTTTGGTGCCTTAAACGGTCCCCGGGTCCTCGCAGGTTGTGTCGTGAGGCCATTTTTTGTGCACAAACCTTTCAGAGCGAAAAAGTGCGAAAATGGACCCAGGGGATAAGAATGATGATAAATGGTCGTGTGCCAAACGGTTTTGCGAATGAAGCACGTTTGGTGCCCCAAACGACCCCCAGGGCTATGGGGCCCACTTTTTGCTCCCAAATCTTTGGGCCCGAAAATGTGCAAAAATGGAACCAGGTGTCAAGAACGATGAAAAAAAGACGTGTGCTAGACGATTTTGGGAACGGAGCACGTTTGGTGCCCCAAATGGCCTCTGGGGCCCTGTGGGCTGCTCCGGGAGGCTGTTTTTTGTGTGCAAACCTTTCAGAGAAAAAAATTGCGAAAACGGACTCAGAGGTTAAGAATGATGATAAAAAGTCGTGTGCCAGATGGTTTTGCAAATGGAGCTCGTTTGGTGCCCCAAACGGCCCCTGGGGCCATGGGGCCACTTTTTGCTCCCGAACCTTCCGGTACGAAAATGCACGAAAACGGACCAAGTGGTTAAAAACTTTGAAAAAAGGCATGTGCCAAATGGTTTTATGAACAGAGCTCGTTTGTTGCCCAAATGGCCCACGAGGCCCCATGGGGTTGTTGCGGTACCTTGCGGGGGTGTCGCTAGGCACTCTTGGGGTGTCACCATGCACTGATGGGGTGTCGCGGGGTTGCTGATGCTTTATTTTATAAGGTGGAATTATGGATGAAATGAGATGATGGAAATGCGTTGAGCACTTAAGTTTTCTTAGTGTAATCCAAGTGTAAACCCCACTGAGTTTCCTGGTGAGTCCGGGGTCGAACTCAGGGACTTGGGAAAATAGGTTGCGGTGAAAATTTTCAAGAAAACCTTGCAGTATCTGGTAACTCAAATACTGATCGGTTTTGTTTGTTGTGGTGATGAAACAAATAAATGCGACGAATTTGAGAAAAGTTTGATTGTGTGATAGATGCACTGAATATGCGGATGAACGGGTTGAGAAGATCTTTAGCTAGCATTACTTAGGAATGCATCAGACTATGCGATCATGCTACACCCATGCACAGCAAGTCATTTTCCAATGCAAATGTGGTGCTCCTAAGTCTAGGACGCATGTGTTGAATGCAAAAGTGTCCATAGAGCTTATTCCTATGTCTCTACTCTTTTCCTATGCGATGATGCAAGATGCATAAAGGCAAGGTGAACGCACACAATCATATCCTATCTCTTTAATAGCAAACAATGCTTATTCCTAAGCTCTTATTTCTTGATTATGTGTTCTAATCTGACTCTCTCGAGCCTAGATTCTAACCTGGCTTTTTCAAGCCTAGATCCTATTCTTAGACCACCCTCCCGAGTATCTCTAATGGACGAATGAAGCATACATAATACAATATAATTGCATAGAATGAATATCCCCAGTTAAGCTATCTAACTGCTTCTCAACCCATTCAACAGATTTAGCTACTCATGCGTAAATAACAGAGAGTGAAAAAATATAGAGAAGTAAATTCCATTTTTATAAATGAGTTTGAATACAAAATAACAATGGAAGATAAAGGTAGAGAGCCCGGTAGCAATCCCTTGGTGACCGAGGCTTTTACGCTGGCAATCTCTATTTGGTACAAAATATATTTCTGCTTCCATAGGAGTTGGCCCTCTCTCCGATCTTGAAGCTTTTGGCACTCTCCCGAGCTCACTGGAATGATCTATCGGCACAACCTCCTTCCCTCGCTTCCCCCTTAAAATAAAATAAAATCTAAGAATAGGGCTAAACTATGAACAGAACTTGTGAACTCGTGAGCAGGTGAGCAAGTGAACCCCTTTTCTGAAGGATGCCTTTGATATTTATAAAGCTTCGGGGTGAACAGATGGGATGGATTTAATTCCCTGAAAGATGCGCCGAATATTTGTCACCGAAAAGCTGAATGTACTTGTTATCTAGCGATTTTCAACATAATTCAGATTTGACCGTCATCAGCTTTCTGTCCCATCGTGATTAATTATGCCTTTCACCCAGATACGCCCACCGAGTTGTGCCGACTCTATGCGGAAATCCTTCTTGAGCAGATGTTTGCGAACAGAAATCACCACAAAGTCTTGCGGTAATGTTGCGCTCGTCCGTTGATTTCTTGTGATTGCTCTTTTCGCCTTGTGTCAATGCATATTCTGCATAGATATATAAAAATCAACTGTTTCTATGCGATGAATGCATGCGACCGCAATGTTATGAATTTAATGCTTTTTATGGACGCAATCTAACATATTTTGTCAATGCAAGCCCACATTGTTTAAGAACTTAGCACTACAATAACATGCATTTCTCCCCGTTATCACACCCCCAAATTTAAACAATGCTTGTTCTCAAGCATAAGCTAAAGATTTCCTTTTGCAAGTCGACCGCAATTCTCTTTTCCTAGATTTCTCAAGGATACTTCATTTAAATCCTATATACCAAAATTTCCTTAAGTCTTATTCAAGTCTACTCTGAAAATATTTATAAGACCTAGGGACCGCAAGCTTAACCTTCAAAAGGACTTTACTAAATTCTGGGACATCGCATGATTTATTTCAAAAAGAAAACTTTTTCACCGGGGTGTCAAATGATTTTTATCCTTGCATATTTCTTGACATTATTATTTTTTTTCTGACTTTGCGCTGATCCAAATGCCTTGCCTTCGTTTTGTTTTGCCCTCACGTGTGTCATGTGGACATCCAACTACGAGCAATGCGCTCTTTCTCAGACTAAACTCATACCTACTTGGCAGTGGAGTTGCAGTCATTTATTTATTGCATTGATCCTAGCGACTTACTTTCGTTTTGGGTTGCCCCATATGTGTCATGCGGACATCCAACTACGGGTAAGTGCCTTTCACAACTTAACTCTTATCAACATGGGTTTCCCTATTGCGTTGACAGCGGAGTTGTTATTCACAAAGTTTTCCTCTTTTCTTTTCTTTTTTTTTTTTTTTCAAAATAGCAAGGTCGAAAATAAATACCTCACCCCCAAATTTAAAATATGGCAATGTCCTCATTACCAAAAGATTGAAACAAGTCATGTGATGTTCTCAGAAAGCTTCGTAAAGAGAGTTTGAAAGAAAGCTAGCAGACCCTTAACTTCTAGAAATATTTCATGAGGTGACTATCTTAAAATTAAGTTGACTCTAGTATATACGAAAGAATAGAAACATGTGTTTCATCATTGAAATCATAATTGGCAAAGAGAAATCATGCGGTGACTTACTAAATTTATTGATATGAAATGATTACGGTAATCAAAGAGAATGCGGTGATAAAACTTTCAAAATCAAAATGCGATGCGATAGTGCGAAATTTGAAATAAAGTGAACGAAAGATACAACCCCCCAAATTTGCGTTGTCACTCACATTGTTCATTATTGCATCCTACTTTGCGGCGATCTTCCTCCTTTGGATTATGGTGACGAAGTGAAGTTACGTCTTCGTATAGTACCTCCGCAATCGTGTACCTTGATCGTTTACAAAGAAACATCGAGAGGGTCAAATGAAAAAAAATTAACAAAAAATTTTCTTGGCCCTTTTTTTTAGAAAGAAGTAATAAGTAAAATTCAGATAGATAAATGATGATTAAAGTGTCGAAGAAATGAGAGTTAAGAACCAAACAAAGGATACTCCAGAAGGCTTGGGCCACTCCATTTTTCTCTATTCTAGGATTTTTCAAGTCTACAAAGGTCTTTTCTTGCTAAAAATCACCCCCGCAATATGCCTCAACTTGCTGCCCATTAACCTTAAATGCACGGCTTTCGTCTTCAGTAATCAACTCCACCGCACCATGTTGGAATATTTCTTTAATGATGAAAGATTTGGACCAACGGGATTTTAACTTGTCAGGAAAGAGCCGTAGCTGTGAATTGAAGAGCAAGACCTTCTATCCTACATGGAGATTTTTACCGCATATGTATTTGTCGTGCCAGCACTTTGTGAGCTTTTTATAGAGCTTTGCATTCTCATACGCATTAATCCTCCATTCCTCAAACTCGACCAGTTGAAGTTTTCTCGCTTCTCCTGCTTTCTTCAAATCGAATTTTAGCTTCTTCACTGCTTACAGTGCTTTGTATTCCAACTCTAGAGGCAAATGACACAAGGGTTAAGAAAGATGAAAAAAAGTTGTGTGTTTTTGGAACGGATAACATTTAGTGCCCCAAACAGCGCCCAGGGCTCCGGGGCTGCGCCAGGAAGCCGTTTTTTGTGTGCGAACCTTCAGGAGTGAAAAAGCGGGAAAACGGACCAGGGGTTTAAGAGTAATGATAAAAAGTCGTGTGCCAGACAGTTTTACGAATGGAGCTCATTTGGTGCCCCAAACGGACGCCAAGGCCGTGGGGCCCACTTCTTGCTCCCGAACCTTCTGGCACGAAAATGCGCAAAAATGGACCCAGGGGTTTGGAATGATGAAAAAAGAGTTGTGTTCCCGACGGTTTTGGGAACGGAGCTCGTTTGGTGGCCCAAACGGCCCCCGGGGCCCTGCGGGCTGCGTCAGGTGGCCGTTTTTTGTACACAAACCTTTCGGAGTGAAAAAGTGCAAAAAGGGACCCATGTGTTAAGAATGATGAGAAATAGTCGTGTGCCTGACAATTTTACGAACGAAGCTCGTTTGGTGCCTCAAACGGCCCCCGGGGCCGTGGGGCCCACTTTTTGCTCCCGAACCTTCGAGCGCGAAAATGCGAGAAAACGGATAAGGGTTAAGAACTATGAAAAAAAGTGTGTGCCAGATGGTTTTGCAAATAGAACTCGTTTTGTGCCCAAACGGCGCCTAGGGCCCCACAGGGTTGTCATGGTGCCTTGCTGGGGTGTCGCAGGGCCTCGCTGGGGTGTCACTAGGAATTTTTGTGTGCGATACGGACCCAGGGGTTAAGAATTATGAAAAAAAGTCATGTGCCAGACAGTTTTGGGGACAGAGCTCGTTTGGTGCCCCAGACGGACCTGATAATGGGCAGAAATGCACGTTATCATAATGCTAAGTTCTTAAACAATGTTGGCTTGCATTGATAAAATATGTTAAATTGCGTCCAAAAAGCATTAAGTTTATTATATTGCGTTTGCATGCCTTCATCGCAGGGAACAGTTGATTTTTGTGTTTTTATGCAGAATATGCATTGACACAAGGCAAAAATTGCGATCATAGGAAATCATTTGTCAAGCGCAGTTTTACCGCAAAGATTTGCGGTGATCGTGTTCAAAAATATTTTCCCGAGAAGGATTGCCCAACTTGGTCAGTGCAACGTGGTGGGCGCATCTGGGTGAAAGGCTAATTAATCATGATGGGACAGAAAGCTAGTGACAGTTCAATCCGAATTAAGTTGACAGCTGCTAACGACACAAGTACATTAAGCTTTTCGGTGACAAATATTCGGCGCATCAGTTAGGGAAATTGATGAGGTGTACCTGGGGCCGAGAGTTGGGACATGATTCTGTATTCTATAATATAGTTCTAGAATTCTAAGTCCATATACTCTCCACCATGATGAGATCGTAGTGTTTTTATCTTCTTACCTAACAAGTTTTCAACTTCAACCTTATACTCCTTGAACTTGTCAAGGGCTTCAGACTTATGTTGCATTAGGTATAGATACCCGTATCTTGAATAATCATCTATGAATTAGATGAAATATTCATACCCACCTCGAGCTCTAACACTCATTGGACAATAGAGGTCTGAATGTATAGGCTCCAAGGTTTCCTTGGCTCTATAACCTTTTCTAGTAAATGGTCGTTTAGTCATCTTGCCTTTAAGGCATGATTCACACACCGACAAGGAGTTTTCTTCTAAACTCTTTAGAAGTCCACATTTGACCAACTTCTCAATCCTATTGAGGTTCATGTGACCTATTCTTAGATGCCAAAGATAGGCATTTTCATTAGGAGAAAGCTTTGGTCTTTTTGCAATTGTCGCTATTTTGAAAATTTTAGTATTAAGCAAGGCTTTTATAACTAATGGCCTTAGTACATACAAGTTATTCTCCATCGAACCAAAACCAATCTCCATAACATTCTTGAATATAAACACTTTACTCTCAGAAAAGGAGACGATATAACCTTGTTCAATTAGACAAGAAACCGAGATTAAATTCCTTTCGATATGAGGAACTACAAAAACATTATCCAGTAACAGATAACGTTTCTTGTCCAAAAATAACTTTAGCCTACCTACAGTAGCAGCAAAAACAACCTCACCAACACCGACTCGAAGAGTCAACTCTTCATCTTTCAACACTTTCCAGGAACTAAATCCTTGGTAGGAAGAACTTACATGATCAGTAGCACCTGAATCAAGTATCTAGGCAGAATCATCATTCTCTACCAAACACGTCTCCAAGACCAATAAATCGCATTTACTGTCTTTAGATTTCTTCCTCTTCTGGAGAGTAGTAGGATCAGTATTAGAACCTACATAAGCTCCAAGTTCCATCAGAGAATAATTCTTGTCAATGAACATCACCCGAGTTACAAACATTTGCTTTCTCTTTTCGTTCCTTGACATTCAAGAAAGACTGAAGATTAACTTTGGAACTGATACTACTAGTTTCTTTCTCATCCATCCCTTTTTGCTTAAAAAGTGAGAACTGACATTCAAATAATTCTTGCAACGAGTCCATGATCTCATGTGCAATGACCATGTTCTCAACCCTTTTGGCTAATGCATCAGGTATGCTAGCCAAAATGTGAAGTCGGGCCATTGAATTAGCCCTCATTCACACCTTATATGCATTACGAACATTTCGCGGTGCATCAAGGGTCGAGACTTGAGCACACTCCTCAACCATGACAAACTCGAGGTCCTTTACCACAGAATACATTTTAAGAGACTTTTTCCAATATATGTAATCGGTCATATTAAAATAGGCAACTAACAGAAAATTATATATATGTCTGAAAAAACAAACACATTGATCTACATTAGATTTTAGCAAATACTGTTGAAAAACAACATCCAAATTGGTTTAGCAAAATCTAAATAAACCACGTGTGACATCTAGTTTTGCAATGATGCTTCAGTGGTTTAGGACAAAAGCCACCGAAGGGTAGTCAATTTAGCCCTCCTCTGAATTGAGACACTCTCAACCAGTCATTAATACCAGAACAACTTTTGTTCCTATAACGACTAGCCATCATTGATTTGGTCAAGAAATCATTAACTCGCTTAACAATTTCCCGTAAGTGTGACTCTTCGTTTTAGATCCTAGAGTTCCACCCCAAACAGCCAATCCGAAGGGAAAAAATCTGATTGGGGAAAAAACTAAAGCGACCCTATCTATTTCTGGAGTTCATCTTGATATTGACCAACTGTACAAAAACCGTCCGAAGGAGGATGCTCCCAGGGGGTCATGAAGCGGTGCAAGAAGATCTCACGGTGCAAACCTATGAAGGAGAGCACAGGACATGTTGACACACATCCTTCACCCACTTACTATAAACATTCTCTTCCTCCACCTTGATATTGACTCATGCAAATACCATCCAAATGGGGATGCTCCTAGGGCACCACGAGGTCAAGAATGAATCTCACGGCATGAACATTTAGGGAGAAACATGAATGGAATTGACATATCATATATATCTTTTCCTCCCACCGAGTATTTTATAACCTAGGGTTTAATTTACTTAGAAAAACACGACTAACAATTTTAACTAAGTGACTTTTTAGGTTTGTCCAAAAGTAGCTCTTACTTTGGAAAGTTGAACAACATTTGATCATCATTCATTAAACTCTTTAACGAAGTCTTTGGTCATCTATTGCATGCTTGTAGCAAATCTATCTAATTCACCTTTCCAGGTAGGTTCCCAGATAGGGGTGTTCCGTTTCCGTCAGATTAAGTACCCAGGCTAGACAAAACCCACCTTAGACAAAAGGTCCCTTATAAATAGATCTAATACAAATTTATTCTCTTATAGAAATCAATTTAATCCTAGAAAAGATTAAACTTAGGTATCTAATCTCATTAGAACAAGGAACTTAGGTGTATCTCAATCCAATTTTAAAACCCTTTTAAAACATGAGTTCACCTAAGTTCGCATGCAACTCTTTTTTATAGATTTTAGTCTTAATCTCTATTATAACACTCATAATAGGAAACAACTAAAACAAACCGCAATGCAAAGCAACACATACAAGACATTCATAACTCTTATAAACAAGCCTAAGTGTCAGGCTCCATGCATTATCTTTCATTGCTACTTTTATACAACACTTATATAACAAGCAGTGAACCAAGAATATATGCTCTCGTACACCCTTATACTAAAAATATTATATTATAAAGAGGATGCATGAATACGCTTAATGCATGCATAAATATAACTCTTATATTTCAGAATGCAGGAGCATGTTTTCTTGTAATTTTATCATGTCATTAACCATATTATAACACTTATAATGTATGATGCATGAATAAAATTCATAACTAAGGTAGGTTTTAAATCTATATGTCATACACTATTGCATATTAACAAACATACATCTCATGTACATTAAGTAAAAGTTGATGAACCTGGATAATTAGCCTCAAATCTTGAAAGAAAAAAAAAAAAGACAAAGCTAACTATTACGAAGAGCAATTGAATCAATGGGTTCAAATAGGCGAACCAGGTCTTGAACTGTCTAGGAGAAGAACACGTCTCCTTGATCGTGTAACAACTCCTTATGATCGTCTACATGATAGAGTAAACTCTTTACTCAATATTTTAGCAACACTATATGAGCATAAAGGATCGGAGCATTTGTAGCACTTTACAACACTTGTAAATATCTACAAAGCGGGCCATATCTGTAGTGTCACTAGGATGAGATATCTCTCCTGTATCCTTATACTATAGACCATTTAGGTTGTGACTTAAGGCATGATCCACTTGTATGTCTCACATACATTCTTAAGTTACATGAAATAAGCACGGATCTTAATTTATTGGATATGAGTAAATGTAAATAAAATAACATTTATTTTATTAATAATAATGTGTACAAATTGTTTACAAACTACGAGACTCCAGGAGAATTAGAACACCAATCGAGTCTAACTCGATTCACGAACTGAGTAAGGACACCACCACAAGTGTTACCTTTGTATTTTCGATGTGAGAATCCAGGAATTGTGGGCTCTGTATGATCTTGGATTGAGGAAGAGAAGAGGTCTACGATCGAGTAGTTGATAAGAAAATGTCTATCGCATAGACGATGTACTCGATCGTTGAGTAAACGCAAGCCTATCGCATAGACTTTGCTACTCGATCGTGTAGCAACAATCATCTGAGTAACTATCATATAGTCAACTCTAAGCGATCGTGTAGACTCTGTCAATGCTATCACTTAGTAAAACTCCTTTTACTTGATAGCTTTTTCCATGAGAATTATCCGAAGGAATCAACTATTAATTTTGGAAAACAATTTTCTTTTTATCTCACGGTTTCCATAAAACTTCCAATAACCTCCCACTCAAACGATTATTAGAGAAAAAGAAATTAATTATCATATAATCAACATATTATAAATATATATGATAACCAACTCATCATATTATATTTGTAACCTATAGTTTTAATATTTCATCATAAGAAGCATATAAACCATAGTTCTTTTTCTATTTTATGGTACTTAATAAATCATACTTATATCAATTCCTCCAACTAATATATCTAATACATCACACCAATTATATCACATATAATTGAATTTTCTCTTGTTAATTTGAACAGTTCAAACTAACTCCAAAATTTGATTCTCAACTTGAACATCTTAAGCTACCAAGGAAACCTTATGGACCTGTAGCTTGAAGCTCCAACGGTTCGTGAACAACTGACTAAACTCTTTAGTCACGAGATCCATCATCCGTTAACCATCAGGCACTCTACTAAAGACCTACAACTGAACTCTTCTAACTACAGAAATATTTCTGTGTCCATATAATCAAACAACAGTGCAACAACCCTTCACAAATCACTTGTAAGTATAGTTGGGCTAGTTTACCGTTTTGCCCTTGTAGTTACATCTTACTCCTTAGGTACCACTGATCCCTCTAATAAACAATAAATCGTAGTCCTACTAGGAGTGAGTCCTCTCTTCCAAAGAGAGGGTGTGCCACTATGTTCAAGACTCGGAAATGGCCCTTAAGAGAACAATTTATCTGCTTATCCCTGTTTCCAGCTCCCCAATCAGACAAATCCCCGAAATGGTAGGCTTTTTAAGTTGGCAATCTGACTACTCTAACTCATACTAATCAAAGGACCGCCTTCATAAGCAGGAGTTCCCAAAACACTCAGGATTAAGGTTATGTCACCTATAGTCGTTTTAGTGAAATGTAAGTCTCAATTATCAACGGCGTTATATAAAGAGACTAATCATCTCGTGGTTCGGTCTTATAGAAACTCTTTGTATAGGACACTCCCGCTCGCATGTCTCCACATGAATTGTCAGGATCAGACCATTTGTAATACTTTATAACACTTGTAAATATCTACAAAGCGGGTCGTATCTGTAGTATCACCAAGATTCCTTTATTCTTATACTATAGACCATTTAGGTTATTACTTAAGGCATGATCTGCTTCTAGGTCTCACATACATGCTTAAGTTACATGAAATAACCATGGATCTTAGTTTATTGGATATGAGTAAATGAAAATAAAATAATATTTATTTTATTAATAACAATGTGTACAAACTGTTTACAAACTACGAGACTCGGTAGAATTAGGGCACCAATCCCAACAAAAAGAATGCAAGTTTATGGTACCCTAGAATTTAATTTAAGACACCTTAGTTGACATATTACTATATTGAAGTGTTAGTGACAAAGTGGAGCTAAAATGAGCCAAAATGGAGTGTTAGTGACAAAGTGGAGCTAAAATGGGCCAAAACCGAGCTCCAATGCATCAATAGAGAAAGAGAAAGCTAAAATTACCATTTTTCTCTCCATGCATGGTGCGCAACGCACTGCGGAGATAGACTTGCGCAAACCCGCATTAGCGTTGTAGCGCCATTGCGGCACCATACCATTTTTTATACATATTGAGTTAGCCGCCTTGGGTTTTGATAATCCGATCTCAATTGATTTCCTAATGTTTTCTTTGAATTTTCTCTACTTCTTTGACCTCTTGATATAGCATAACAATTCCTCCTCAATTTTCATGTCAATTGGGCTAAGGAGGAAAATCTAGCTTAGGCGTAGAGTGATTTTCCCCATTTATTGTAGACTTTTGAGATTTAGATCATTTAGTAATAATTTTAAATATTATCTTTGGATTCTCTTACTGTCTCGAATGTTTATGACTATGTATTCTCAGGAATGTCTGACAAACTTGTTGGGATTATGTAATCGATAGCTAGAGACTAAATTATAATACGTGACGTATAATTGTAATTTGATCGAAGGTAACAAAAGATTAGATCAGCTTGTGAACTATTGTCTATGATAGTGAATAATGGTCTACTCAACTAAGGTGAAATCACGTTGAATATTGACGTAGACTATTGTAAATTTAATATTTACCTTAGCGTATTCCATTAGTCTTAACACGATCAGTTCAACTGATTACAATGCATCTCATCTAATGAAATTGATTAATTTGATAATTTAAACTCTTAGCTCGTTTTATAGGTGAGTTGGCTAAGTTTAGACAATATAGAAATTAATTTAATGAATGTATGATCAAGTTGTAACATAGGGAATAACTCAAACACCTAGGCTAGACCGTTTAATCATTCAAATTCACTTTTTCTTTATTTTTCTTGCAATTTATTTTTCTACAATCAAACAAATCAATCTCCACCCTCCCCTCAGTTACCTCGGGTTGTAGACAATTTAATAGAGAAGTTCAATGGCTCCTTGAATTCGACCTATGCTCTCACGACTACATATTAGGTGGAAACGGTTAAAATATTCGATCTGAAATTAGACGACAAATTTCGCCGATAAATGTTACAGCAAAGGTTTGAGTATTTTTCAAGACACATGCATGTTATAATTGTACTCGATAACTTTAAGATGTTGATTTAAGAATACCTTACTATCTAAGTCTAGGAATTTACTTGCTATTTTGAATTATCATTGAAACTTTTCTTTTCGTCTTGAATAACAATAAAATATGAAAGAGATGGATCTCAATCGGTGGTTGGAAAAATAGACACCAAAATTCAGCTTAGACAATTGAATCGAATATTAATAAAAGCATCCGTATTGTGTTTGAAATTTTTTATATGAATTTTGGCATTATTATAACTTATATATGACAACAGGAAAGTACTCTTGTACAATCAAGAGTACTATGATTTTAGTTTCAAATGATCAATAACAACATGATTCACTTAGATCTTGGTATTGATTCACATTACATATTTGATTGAAAATTATACTAAAGTGTTTAAACTAACCTTATTGCTAGTACGCAAAAGGTTGTATTATTTATCTTTTCATATGGTATTACATAGTATTCAACGTTTAACACATAACTAAAACATAAAGTATTTAAACTCACCCTTCTTACTTATAAGTAAAAGGACCTATTATTTATCATTTCATTCTATTACTTTATATTTATCTCTTAACATATTGTTCTCATGCTCATTTTTATGTTTCCACCACAAGGGCTCTTATGATAATCCCCGACTTCCAATGTATTCCAAGTTGAGACAACTGAAATCGGACCAACCCACTACTCCCAAGTAAGAATTTTCCTATCAAGATCTTGAACCCCTCGTTTCTTGGCTTATTCTGTATTATTTCTTGAGACTCTTCCACGCTCCCATCTGGCATCACGATTTACTTGGTCACAAGAAGATCCCATCCACTGGCATTATCTTTAAACATCACCTCAAAATTTACTGTGTACCAAGTATTTTGTTTGAAACTAGAAGAACTCATGTCCAAGAATCAATCAAACCAAGATACCTGAAGAAGCTCTGCTTCTTCGATTGTGTAACGCAAGTTTTTAAACACCATGATGAGAGAGATTACATTGAGTAAAGGCAACTCCAAAGTCGACCAAACACGTTCTTACTACATTATATTATTTTTCCTCTTGTTTTAGGGATAAAACTAATTTATTTTAAAAAATAAATCCTATTTTATTTAATTTATTTAGAATTAAATCAAAAGTATTAAGCTTATTCAAAATTGAATTTGAGCACATGTTTTTATATCTCATAATAATATAATATAGCACAAAATATGAGATTATTTTCAAATAAAAAAATGAACCAATTTATTTATAAATATAGGAAAATGATACCATCTATCAATAATAAATCTAGATAGACTTCTACCATTGAGTGATAAAAGTCTAGCACGGTCTATCGCTCATTGATGCATAATGAAATTAATAATTAGTTTATATTTTAATGAACCAAGAACAAAAGAGTGGACAATAATGAAAGATTTCGTTAAAGAAGAAATAAAATTTTGGTTTAAGATTATACCCACAACGTTCCACCTTGTTCCATTTCTAGTATTCGTTGTTATCACTCCATGCTTTGTGAGAGCTCTCTGAAATACCAGAAATTGTGTGCTCATTGTTTTCTCTTTGATTGGCCACTAAAAATGATTGGAGTTTGGAGGAGAGATGTGGGAATAAGTAATTCCTCTACTCTTTTATACTCGCATATAAGGGTATTTTAGACCTTTCCAAAAGTAAGAATTTTTTGTATCCATTATCGTTTCTCTCTTATCTTTAATATCTTGTTTTTTTATCACCTCATTTTTGTTTTTGATATATAAATTTAATTTACTTGTAAATTATTTTAAAATTTAAGGTACTTACAAAAAGGTATTACATTAACAGCGATAATAAATAAGGGTCTATTTGATAGGTAATCTAAATTCTATTTTATACTTTTAGATTCACTTGTTCTTCAAATAATATACATTTAGTAAATAATCTAGATTATGTAATTTAAAACTGTTTCAGTATTTTCTTATTCAAATAGTCCATTTTCTGAAAACAATATTTTTATGTTTTCATGGTTTTCATATTTTGAATTTGAAAATTTCACATTCTGAATACTTGTTTAAATTTGAAATCAATTTATGAATATGATTCCAAACACATATCTCTAAACATCGAATACAACTTTGTATTCATCGAATCATGTTGGTGTGTTGGATGATGCACCGTCCTCGTCGGTCGCATTAGAGCACTTCTCTTGGCCTTTCGTCTTTACCAGATGTGTTGAAACTCACATGTCGCTACTGCACTGTTTGCACAAGTGGGGTCACAATCTACTATCTCAAAGTTAGATTGTGACATCCTCCCCTACTTCAACTGTCATTATCCTCAATGACAAACTTGGGGGTGCAATCCACTTTCTTCTCGTTGGATTGCAACACTCTCCCCCATTTAGAACTTGGCCTCCGAGGCTCACAATATACGTATGGCAAAAGCTCCGGCATCCTCTTGCCTCCGCAAACAAGGGATATCTTTTCATCCTACAAAACTCGGCCATAACCACATTCATAACACATACTCTCTGAGCATACATTAGGATGCACCCCTTGGGGTGAGGCTCGCAAGCCTACCACGGAACATTACACATCGTGGTATCTACCCACACCTTTGCGAAGTCGAAAAAGAAAAAAAAACCCCCTCTTTCGCCGACACTAACCTTCAACCATTCACTGGCCACCTCATGTGGTCATGCTGCGAATATGCTTCTCTTGCTCTTCATGTAGCTTCCTTTCTTTCTTTGAACTACCAGATTGTTTGTCATCTCCAACGTGCAATAGGCCCAATAACTGTGAAGCCACTCCATTTAGGCATGTGAAATGACTTAAGAGACACACTTATTCACACAAAGGGAGCATTCTCATGGAAAAATAGCCCATTCTTGCGAGTTGCATTCCAATCACTTGGCCCTACTAGCCATAACGTTCCCCCATCCAAACCCTTGATGAACAACTGCACTTGACCGGTGCATGTCTCCCTAACCCCACATTCTTCTGCATGCAACCATTAGTACTATCCCTTTGGTAGTAATGATTCTTCCGAAGGCACCCTACCTGGTACACCTTCTGTGCTTCTTCTAACCAACGGAACACCCAACCTCTTGGCAAATGAGCTTGGTTCTTGCTCACCGATGCGATGGATTTCCCTCAATGGTGAAATTCGGCTTTAACATACACACTATCTCTCATACTAACTCACATCTGCCCTGCCAAACTTGCACTCTTGACGCAACTATGAAATCTTCAATTCAACCCTCGGGTCTTCTCTATCTTGTCCGACCCCACTTAAAATAGTGGCTCTGATACCAAATGTATCAGAGCCAACCTTTGCTCTGATTCCAACTGTAACAATCGTACTTCCCTAACTGTACGACTCCATGATTCACAGTCATCATGGTCAGACTTAAGGGATGCTTAAGTCCCAATTCCTTTTTTGCTCGACTATTTGAAGCTTCGTCGGACCTTAGGCGAGGTTATTCCATTCAAAACCAAATTGAACTTCATTCGGCCATACACGTCGCACATATGTTTATTTTCCCTCATATGCGTCTCTAGCCGGCTTGCCTCTACTTTAGGCTAAGTTCTGAAGCTCGACCTTGCCCATATATGAAGCTAAGGTCATCACAATGCAACGTCACATCTTTCTTCATCATCTTGGTTCCCAAGAACACGTCCCTCATACTCTTACATCGCTTCGAAACTTGAGCAAGTATCGGGCCAACCGGGAACTATCGAGTCCCTTGATGCCATCCGAAATGTTAGGATGTCATCAACTTTCTCTCTCCTAATCGGGCACACTTATTGAAAATCATCATCAAACAACCCATGGGCGACAATCTAACTTGAGACTTCCCAGACATCCATCCATCTGAACATAATCGAGACTTAGGCCCCTTCAAGCCCTCGTCAAATCAAAACAACATACTGGGTGCTACAACGAACCTCTGGCCCATGGGAAGCAGCGCAATGTCGGCACACCAGTGCCATCCGAAACTATCCATGAGATCCCATTCTCGATGGAAGACGCCCAAGACACTAGTCTTGTAATGCTCGCCCATGCCATAACACACACATGTGCCATGGGGTAGCTCACTTAGGCCACAGGGCCCAGGGGGTAGTGGAGAGCTGACACGCATCCCTCTATAATGCATTTTTAACATTTTCCTTTTTGCCACCCATGCATATCAAATGTGGCAAACTATCACTCACCAACGTAGAGCGCTCATTTAAACTCCGGTTGACATGAAATTTGATGTGCTTGCATATATTAGAAATATTTTAAGAAGAGACTTGAATAAAAATTAAGGAAATTTGTATATGATTTGAATGAAGTATCCTTGAGAAATCTAGGAAAAGAGATTGCCGTCGACTTTCTAAACGAAATCTTTAGCTTATGCTTGAAGACAAGCATTGTTTAAATTTGGGGGTGTTATAACGGGCAGAAATGCACGCTATTACAGTGCTAAGTTATTAAACAATGGAGGTTTGCATGATAAAATATATAAGATTGCGTCCAAAAAGCATTAAGTTTCTAATATTGTGGTCGCATGCGTTCGTCGTATAAAAATAGTTAACTTTTGTATTTTTGTGAAGAATATGCGTTGACGCAAAGTGTAAAATGCGATCTCAAGAAAGCAACAGTCGAGCGCAGTGTTACCACAAAGCTTTGTAGTGATTTGTGCTCGCAAACATCTGCTCAAGAAGGATTTCCGCATAGAGTCGGTGCAACTTTGTGGGCGCATCTTGGTGAAAAACATAATTAATCACGATGGGACAGAAAGCTGATGACGGTCGAGTCCGAATTAAGTTGACAAGCTGCTAATGAACTACTGTAGCAAGTACACTGAACTTTTCGGTGACAAATATTCGACGCATCAGACGGAGAATTAATGCCATCCCATCAGTGCAATCATAAGAGAGAAGATGCCTGTCACCCTGAAGCTCTATAAATACCGAAGGCAACCTTCAGAAAAGGAGCGCGAATAGTTCAGATAGAGAATTTTCCCTTAGAGAGAATAGTCTTGTTCTTAGTTTTTCTTTTATTTTAAGGCGGAAGCGAAAGAAGCAAGATTGTGCCGTGAGATCGTTCCGGTGAACTTGGAAGAGTGCCGGAATCTTTGAGATCAGAGAGAGGGCCAGCTTCTGTGGAAGCAGGAATATCTTTTGAACAGAATAGAGTTTGCAGTGTAAAAGCCTTGGGAAGCAAGGGATTGCTACCAGGCTCTCTATCCTTATCTTTCATTTTCATTTTGTACTTAAACTTATCTATAGAAATGGAACAGAATAGAGTTTATAGTGTAAAAACCCTCTGATTGAGCCATGTAGATGGTCTTTTCAAGATTACCATTCAAAAAGGTCGTCTTCATGTCCATTTGCGTTATCTCATAATCACAAAATGTGGCTATGGACAGGAGAATCCTGATAGACTTCAACATGACAACGAGTGAGAAAGTTTCCTCATAGTCCACTCCCTCAACCTGGGTATAACCCTTTGCCACGAGTCTAGCCTTAAAGGTCTGCACCATTCCATCTACATCTCGTTTTCTCTTGTAGATCCACTTACACCCTATAGGTTTTATCCCATCATGCTGATCCACAAGTTCCCATATAGAATTGAAGTACATACACTCCATTTCCTGATCATAGTTTTAATCCACTCATTTTTGTCAACATCCTCAATTGCTTGCTTATAAGATAATGGATCCTCAATTCCATCATCAGACATGATGTTTTAGGCTTCAGTCAAACCCATGTAGCAATCCGGTGGGTTCGTAACCCTCTCACTACTTCAAGGCAGTCTTAACTCTTGAGATGATTGACTAGATGAACAAACATCAACAACTCTTGTTGATTTATCAATCAGTTCAAGAACTCTTGTTGAACTCTCAGTAGTGTCACTGGAAATCTCATGTAAAACAAGCTTTCTTTGTGGTTTATGATCCCTTATGTGGTCTTCTTCCAAGAAGATAACATTTGTCACACAAACACCTTATTCTCACTTGAATCATAGAAGTATCCACCCTTCGTTTCCTTGAGGTAGCCTACAAAGAGGAAACACCTCATATGCATCACGAACATTTCACAGTGCATCAAGGGTCAGGACTTGAGGACACTTCTCAACCATGACAAACTCAAGGTCGTTTACCACGAAATACATTTTTAGAGACTCTTTTCAATATATGTAATCGGTCATATTAAAAGAGGCAACTAACGGAAAATCATACATGTTGCTGAAAAAACAAACACATTGATCTACATTAGATTTTAGCAAATATTCTTGAAAAACAACATCCAATTTGGTTTAGCAAAATCTAAATGAACCCCATGTGACATCTAGTTTTGCAATGACGCTTTAGTGGTTTAGGACAAAAGCCACCGAAGGGTAGTCAATTTATCCCTCCTCTGAATTGAGATACTCTCAACTAATCATTAATACGATGACAACTTTTGTTCCAATAACGACTAGCCATCATTGATTTGGTCAAGAAATCATTAACTTGCTTAACAATTTCGCACTATTCATTTTAGACCATTTAGGTTATTTATATCTACAAAGCGGGTCATATCTATAGTGTCACCAGGATAAGGTATCCCTCCTTTATCCTTATACTATAGACCATTTAGGTTATTACTTAAGGCATGATCCACTTCTAGGTCTCACATACATGATTAAGTTACATAAAATAACCATGGATCTTAGTTTATTGGATATAAGTAAATGCAAATAAAATAACATTTATTTTATTAATAACAATGTGTACAAACTGTTTACAAACTACAAGACTCTGACAGAATTAGGACACCAATCCCAACAAAAAGAATGCAAGTTAGAATTTAATTTAAGATACCTTAGTCGTCATATTACTATATCGATTGTTTTCATTCTTAATAGTAAGTGCTTGAGCCATAGTAGGGAGAAAACGAATTGAGAGCTATATAAAACTGTTTGAGGTTGTTAGGACATAAATATGAGGGCTTTGAACTGACTTACATATGAATAGGTCTAGAATCATTTTTAATAGTGCTTCATTGACTGATTATAATTCGATCCATTGTTGATTGCAAAAATTTATCCTAGGAGACTGTTAAAACTTAAGTAATGAGTCTTGTGTTAGGAAACTGATTCTTGAAAATCTTTATTATCATAACGGGTTGGTACAATCTTCCGGAATAGCATCTAAACGATGATCGACTTCTTTATTAAACGATAAGAGTCAAACAAGACTAAACGGTCGCTTACAGTTGTTATGCAATCGCTCAGTATTACTAAATGATTGCTTACAAAATACTCCGCTATCGCTTTCAAACTCCTACATGATCGCTTATAAACTATTACACGATCGTTTACCAGTTTCAATACGGTCGCCTACCAATTGATATACGATCGTCTTCCAAATGCAACACGATCACTGAGCTCTGCTACACGATCGCCTAGTAGAAGTAGACAATGAACAACACACTACGATGACTTCTCCACAACAGAGACTTCCGAACTCCCACTCTCGAGGGTTCTCCTTCCTCACTTGTGATATTCAGACTTCACTGCCTCCCTTTCAGTTTCTTTCCTCCTTTTAAACCACAACTTCTCCCAACAACCTTGAAAGTCATCCATAACCGATTCAACCACCGACTTCCCTTTATTTTTTTTTATTCTTTCTTTTTTGATGTTGTAACACAATTGTAGGTCTATTATTACCTCCCTACTCAACTTTTACCTTGTCCTCAAGGTAAAGTTTTGTTTGTCCAACTACCTTTTTGGCAATCTTCATCATCCTCTCTTGAGCCACCCTCAAACTCTTATGAAGTACTCACAGGGCCTCATCCCATATCATCTTTGTACATTTCAGACTAATCCGTACCTTTGTCAGACTTGGATTCTCTTGCAGAGTAATCTTTTGACCTTCATGAATAAATGACATTGTTAAGTTCTGCCAATCGACTTCTGTTTTCCCCGAGTGTAGCCATTGCATTCCCAAAATCACGTCAACATTTTCCAACTCCAATGGTATGAAACTGTCACACACTCTCCAATCTCCCAGCCTTCTTTCCACATTTTGCATACTCCGCTTCCTCATAGAGCAGTTCCAGATCCTAAAACTATTCCGTAATTGGTCATGGCTGTGATGTTCAACAGCAAACGATTCGCTAGACCCTCTGATATGAAGTCATGTGTAGCTCCACAGTCTATCAACACCACTATCAATTCTCCTTTGATATCCCCTCCAATCTTCATTGTTCGTGGGTTCGACAATCCCATAACTGAGTTCACGGACAATTCAGCAAAAGATGAAATTTCCTAGCTCCACAGTTTTAGCTTTGACTGAAATTCATCATCTGTTAATCTTCTTTCCGGAATTTCTCTCTGGTTATCATTATTCGATGTTCCTCGCAAGGTGATGGCCCTCATCGAAAATGACTCTCCAATCTTCTCTCCCTCTTTCGGCTCACTTTCGCTTACTGATTTACTCACATTTTCAGTATTGAGTTTTGAAGAGTTCGAATTTTGGAACTTACCTTCATATGTTCACGCTCGTCCTACTTCAACCCGTGCATTTTTCCTATCTTCAACACGTTATGCCCGCGACATCATTTGCGCTAACCCGGTCAGATTCTAGCATTCAACTTCTGCCTTTATCCATGGCACCAAACCGTTCATGAATGTCTCCTCAAGAACTTCGTTCGATAGATGCGCCAGCGATGCTACCAACTTATCGAATAGATTTTGATATGCCTCTACCATCGTTTCTTGTTTAATAGCCAAGAATCTTCCACAGATATCTTAAAGATCGGAATTGCACTAACATCCTTTTCTTCAAATCTTTCCAGTCTTTGAATGGCTCTCTACCTTCCTTCGACCGATACCAATCTAATGCGGCGCCGTTGAGACTCACAACCGCCACCATCATATTCTCATATTCAATCAACTTATGAATCTGAAAATATCGGTCTGCTCTGAACAACCATGCGTCTGGATCATTTCCGCTAAACACCAGCATTTCAACTTTCTCGAATTTGCTTCGATCGAAAACCGCATCTTCTCCGACAGTTTTCACTGAACTATTCTCTTCGCATATATTGTGAGTCTTCGTTCTTTCTGCCTCTTCTGTCACTTTTTCCTTTCCCTTGGCCATTTTCGTAACATAAGAAATGAGCATTTGTTGATTTTCTCTACATACAATCCCAAATTCTCAATTTCTTCGCTAAAGATGCCAAATTCTCCTCTATGGTTGGCAATTTCTTTATTTCGACTCTGAATTCAAAGATTTCTTATTCTAGCAACTCTAGTTTCTCTTCAAAAAATTTCTGAACCATGCTTGCCCAGGTGATTGCTCTAATACCAAATTGTTAGGAAATTGATTCTTGAAAATCTTTATTATCATAACGGGTTGGTACAATCTTCTGGAATAGCAATTAGATGATGAACAACTTCTTTATTAAACGATAAGAGTCAAACAAGACTAAATGGTCACTGGTGATGAAAATATGGATCGCATATTATGTGATGCACGTCTTAGGCTATGTGTTTGTCCTCATGCGTCGATGGTCATGCATTGGGATGGAAAGTACGCATTAACCTCATATGCGATGACAATGGATTCTTATCACAAGTTTTCTTGCTCTCTCGCCAAGTATAAAGAGATCACAAGTTTCTTGGGTGATCCGAGGTCGAACTCAGGGACTTCTAGCTAAATTTATGCGGTAATGTGTTTGCGGCGAATAATAAAAGAATGTTGAAGGTTATGGACTATGTACTACTCCTACTCCTAGCTAACAGATTAAGCAGTGGAAGTATGACTGAGAGGTAGAGACACGGAAACTGTTACGCGTAGTGAAATGCATGGAAAATAGATAAAATGGCAAGGATGTCTTCATCGCAACACTAAGCTCGATCGCAAGGGTAAACCCAGCCAACGCATGCTATGCGATCATGCTATACACACTTGACAAAGACGCATGCAATGTATATGCAATAGTGTCGACAGGCCTTATTTCTAAGTCTGTATTCCCACTCATGTGCTCTCACACATAAGCAAAATGACTGCATACCACCCTATCCTACTTAAAGGGTGCATACGCTGTGTAGTAGCAAATGAAACTTATTCCTAAGTCCCCATTCTTGCTTATGCAATCCAATCCGCTCTCCCAAGTCTAGATTTGGTTTTTAGACTACTCTCCCAAGTATGCCTAAATGATGAATGATGCGCTCATAAGACAAGGTAATCGCATAAACATGGTTGACGTAAGACTATTCCTATCTCTAGTGAACACATTGCTTACATTGCTTAAAGAGATCAACTACTTACCCTTCCAGGTAGTTGGTTGCTGCTGATTCTACTCATAGACAAGCATTACGTCCGCATATAGACAAGCATTGCTACAGCTTCACACTAAGCAAATAGGATTTTCTCACAACACTCATGCAACGCACACCTCTCGGTGGCTTGCTACATGCTTCATATGTCTATGCCGCATGACTAAATATGCGATGCTCTAGCAGTCTTACTTAGTGATGCAATGAAAGTAAAAGATGCTAAGTAAATGAAGATGGAGATGGAATTGAAGGAAAATATAGAAATGCATTGATCACAAAATGTACTAATTTCTTAAGTCACAATATAATACAATACAAGAATAGAAGAGAAATGGAGGGCTAGATGGAAGCAATGTCTTGCTTCCATTGGATGTGTGTCAAGGCTGCCAGTGGTGCCATGGATGGACGGTGGAGTAGACTCTCTCATGCTCAAACTCCGACGAAGGCTCTGATACTCACTCGGAATGGTTGAGGGGATGAAGAACTCTTAAGACTATCTTCTCATGCTTTGGTCTGGATCACAAGGATCTGCCCTCAAGCAGAAAACCTCGGATGATTTTAAGTTCTGCTTTACGGCTTCTATTTATAGAGCTTGATCGCTGACAGCATTAATGGTCCTTCTCTGAAATTCTGTAGATAATGGTGTGATGGACTGCTCTGAATCTCTGCTACTAACAGCGTGGTAGGTGAAATGTCAACATCACCTTTTGATACAACCGAGGTATGGGTTCATGCTTGGTTTCCGAAGTATCAACGCATTCCACAACCCTTGCGCTCATCCCTCTATTATGGTTATTACTCTATAGCCGCAACTTCTATGCGATGGACGCATGCGGTTAATTGCCGCAACATCCATGCGTCGAACGTATGCGTTCACCTTTATGATGGACAGATTCCCCGCATGCGGTTATCTTCACAATAGCCTGGCTTCCGCGCATGTGATCGATTTTTGTGTTTGCTACAAATATAAACAACTGAATGCATAATAATGCATAATTATGGGTTGGCCAAGATTCTGAATACCGATCGACACAAGCTCGTTTTCTCATGAATTCTTAATATAATCGTCGCATCTTCTACTTAACAGCCTTCATAATTCTAAATAAAAGGCCTATAATGACGTGCATTTCTTCCTATTACCAGTCGCTTACAGTTGTTACTCAATCGCTTACCAAACGCTAAATGATCGTTTACAAGTTCTACAAGATCACTTACAAAATACTCCGCGATCGCTCACAAACTCCTACACAATCACTTACAAACTATTACATGATCGCTTACCAGTTTCAATACGGTCGCCTACCAATTGCTATACGATCGCCTACCAAATGCTATACGATCGCTGAGCTCTACTACATGATCTCCTAGTAGAAGTAGATGATGAATGACACACTGCGATGACTTCTCTGCGACAGAGACTTCCGAACTCCCACTCTCGATGGCTCTCTTTCCTCACTTTTGATATTCAGGCTTCACTACCTCTCTTTCGGTTTCTTTCCTCCTTTTAAACCACAACTTCTCCCAACAGCCTTGAAAGTCATCCTTAACCGATTCAACTGCTGACTTCCATTTATTTCTTTTATTCTTTCTTTTTTGATATTGTAACACAATTGGAGACCTATCATCTTGCAAGTTGAGTGAGCATATCTTTGTGTCAATGTATGAAAAATTCTACCTTGCTCGAGGACAATCAAGAATTATGTTGGGGATGTTTGATATGATCGAAAATATGTTATCTTGATCCACTTAATTCAAGGTTATTCTTAGGTTTTACATGTTTATTATACGATTTTGTAGGTATTGAGCATCTAATAGGTAGAATTGAGCATTAGTGATGAAATGGAGCGAAAACGGGCTAGAACAGAGCTACGACATACCAAAATGGAGTTAAAATGAGCCAAAATGGAGTGTTAGTGACAAAGTGGAGCTACAATGGGCCAAAACCGAGCTCCAACGCATCAATAGAGAAAGAGAAAGCTAAAATTACCATTTTTTCCTGCATGCATGGTGCACAACCATGCGTCTTGCTTGACTCCTAAAATTCAAAAGCATTGTTTTGCAGAGATGTGTTGAACGCCATGCACTATGAAGATAGACTTGTGCAAATGCACATTAGCGTCATAGTGCCACTACGGCACCATACCACTTTTTATACATATTGAGTTAGCCACCTAGGATTTTGATCATCCGATCCCAATTGATTTTCTACTATTTTCTCTCAATTTTCTCTAGTTCTTTGACCTCTTGATATATCCGAACAATTCCTCCTCAATTTTCATGTCAATTGGGCTAAGGAGGAAAATCTAGCTGAGGCGTAGAGTGATTTTCCCCGTTTTTTTGTAGACTTGTGAGATTTAGATCGTTTAGTTATAATTTTACATATTATCTTTGGATTCTCTTACTATCTCGAATGTTTATGACTATATATTCTCAAGAATTTATGACAAATTTGTTGGGATTA
>NC_143479.1:64880188-64907688 GCF_027475165.1 Benincasa hispida | reverse complement strand
TGAAACAAACATGAGATTGGGATACTTGTGTCAATTTTCATGCAGAAACTCTCCAACCAAACGACCCCTGAAAGTATACCAATTACAATTATCCATCTAAATTAAAAAAGTGTAGGAGGGACACTACAAAAAAAAAAACGCCTACATTAGCTTAAAAAAAATGCAATAATAGATCTTTTATAACTTTTCTGCAAAGTCGTGACAACCCAAGCTATTAAAAGTATGAGACTTCTTCTAGCATTTTTAAAATGCTATAAAAAGTCCAACCATTTTATAGCCTTTAGTAACACGCTATGAAATACTAGACTATTTTTGCCAACAAGAGATTAGCTCAATTGGCATAGTACTTGTACTATCAACCTCGTAGTTTGAGGTTCGATTTTCCCACCCCGCTTTAATCACAATACTTTTTTTTTTATAAAAAAAATAGATTTTTTATAGCGTTTTTGCACACCATATTTGATCTTTATAAAATGTATTATAACATTTCGAAAGAGCTATAAAAGTACATTTATACCCCAAATATGAAGTTATTGTTTGTGTATTATAGCATTTATTTTCATCTACAACTATTTGTTTAATAAAAGTTATAATAAGCCTTCAGATGTTCAAAAAAAAAAAAAAATGATAGCTTTTATAAACATTTTATAGCTGTTTTTTAGGAAGAACTTTTTATAGCTTCTCGATTATGTTCATATTACTATTATTGTGTTTTATACCTTGCTACACATTAAAGTTGAAATAAAGAAAACACTTATAATCTACATAATCAAAATAAGCATTCTTACAAGAGTGATATAATAAAAAAAAAAAAAAAGGAAAGATACATTAATTAGTATCATATATTTGGAGATGAATCATAAACTTTTATAAATTACAAAATATTGATTGAAAAATCCAGTTACCTCCAATTTCGTTCTATTTGTTGTCTAGATATTGCATGCATTGATTGTCCTTCAACAACCTACAAAAAGTCATTAAGGGTGTGTTTGGTATGTGATAAAAGTAGAGAGTTGAGTTGAGTTGAGTTAGTAATTATTATTTGGAGAGTTAAATTATCTGAGGAGTTAAATTGTATGTGTTTGTTTGCAGAGTTGAGATGAGTTGGTAATTATTTTTTGTGTTTGTTGTGCAGAGTTGAGTTGAGTTGAGTTGAAAATATATTGATTTTTAGGATTAGTTTTGAGGGGATAAAAAATGGGAGTTTTGAGTGGATAAAAAAGAGGGTTTTAATAACCCATAGGTTTTCTTTATGGGCTTAACAAACACGGGCAATAAATATCCACCCAATCTAATAATCCATACCCATTTATTAAATACCTCCTAAATTATAAAAGTTAAGTAAAATTATTGAAACAAAGAACAAAAATAATAAATAGATATACATACAAGTTAAGACTTTGTACCTTTGATGTGTATCTTATGATGATAGAAGAAACAAACAATTGCATAATATACACCTAATTAATCAAATTACAAATATAGTCACAAGGATAACTCTCCTAAACTTTTTCACTCACAACAGCCTAATAGAATCCTTGAAGTTATTTTTAACCAATACACCTATTCTTTGTTTGAAAATGCAACGAGACTCTTCATTAACGTAAGGTACAAATAGTTTCCCGTCCTATCGTGAGATAAACAAATAGTATATGAAGAGAATTAGGTTCATACACTCCACAAATAATTGAATAATTGCACATCTAATCAGTGTGTATTTATTTTTCTATTTTCAGTAATGTGTAAGTGCAGAAAATAAAAGAGTAATATTCCTTATTTTCCTGTCAATATACTACAGTTTTAACAGTCATTTTTTTCTCCAACCATACGTTGCAAAATAATGCAGATGTTGTACAATAAATGAGAGGCAGGATAAAAATAGGATAAATAACATTTCTCTTATCTTGACCTTTCAGAAGTACCATTGAGGTTATTGAAAATAGGATAAAAATTTGCAATTAGTAAACAAGAAACTTCAAAATTTTCACCATGGAACATGCAAGAATACAAATATCAAAGATTAAGTCGTGAAGTAAATATGTTAGCTTAAATTCTACATAACTAAAACATATCAAAAGAAAACAAAAATTGTATTCACATTATAACATTGAATTAATGATTGGAAAAAGTATTTTATTAATAAAAAAATATTAGATAACAGAGTTGTTGGAAATGGCATGACCCTCAGATGATGAACAGGATAATAGCAAATGGTTAGGTCATGGCAGTCGAGCAAAGAATAAAACCTGCAAAACAAAAGCTTGTTATAGGCTGAGTTGCAGAGCTCACTCTCTTTAAGATGTTTCATGGCTCTGCCAAAATGTGCAAGTAGGTCAGGAATACTGCTACGTCGTCCCCAAGATAAACAACCTGATCGAAAATGCACTGTTATCGATCGAAACACACACCCTTTCTGACTAACTGATCAAAAAATGGATGGTGGAGTGAAAAAATAGGAGAGGAGAACTGAGAACTTTCGAGAGGATTGTGTACAGAGGATGGTGGCAGCTGCACACGTGTGGGAGGTCCACCGAACCCACGTTGGTCTATTTTCTCACTCTTTCCAAAAAAATGAATACCCTTTTGAGCCCAAACCCAAAGTTCAGGGTTGGAGTACATAAGGAAGACTTCCAAATAAAAAATTTTCAATGTGAAATTCTCCAACCAAAAGTTGGTTCCCTCTTATTTTTGAAAATTAATTAAAGGATTGTGTTTAAAGTCAACTCCAAATGAGTTGCTTCATTAGATAACGTCGAAATTTAACAAAATAGAGCTTATTTGTAAAGTTGAAAAGCATAAACTGCATAAGAGGAAATACCTATGCAAATCTAAGGATAATCCCGAATAAACTGGCATTCATAGTTAGCTCAGGATTAAAGTCGAGTTACATAGGTCAAGCCAGCTCAATAAGCCTCCCATTTCAGAGGTAAGACTGAGTAGATAGCTGGGGACATATGATGCAAGACGGAATTCACTCCTACCCACTTTTAGGATTATGTGAGAGATTGTTCTTAAGTACTGATTTCAGGTCTTGAACAAGGAGCCACACCCTCTCATTGGCTCGAGAGGGACTCAGTTCAGTGATTGGATCACAAATTAATTCTTCATTTGAGGATCAGTGGACTTAAGAGGCAAGATGTAATATGGGGTAAAATAACATTTGACCCAGCCGTTATTATAAACAACCTGTGAAGGGTCGAGTTACCAATTACGGTTAAATCAAGTGAACAGAAATATATCTACAGTGAGTGGAGTATAACTGCTAGGCTTTAGTGGAGTGATCAAGTAGTTAACGAATGTTGATTAATTCAATTTAAAGAGTTTAACCAATTAATCTTGAATCGTTGGAGCTCATGATCTGTAGGTCCATTAGGTCCCCCACTAGCTCATAAACGGGTTAAACTTTAGAATAACATGATGAGTAAATTTGAAACGTTCAAATTCGAATTAAGAGAATCAGTAATTATATACGATATAATCAAATTTAATTATCAAATTTAACGAAATTGGAGAATTGAATAATATTTATATTTGATTTAAATATTAATTACATGAATAGAGATTTATGATTATGGAATTAATGCTTTAATAATTTAATATTAGATATTAAATTATTTTAATTAAATTGTTTCATTAAATAAATTTTATTTAAAATTAATTATTTGAATTAATTTTATTTAAAATTGAAAATTGAAATTTTGAATTTTGTGAAAATTCAAACTATATAAATCAATTTTTTAAAATTTTATTTTGAAATTAAATTAAATTTTAAAAATTGATTTAATTTTATCAAAAATTGATTTTAAACCAATTTTCAAATTAAAGTGGGTTATTCCCACTTTCGACACTCAGTGCCCACTTAAATTCTTTAAGTATGTGGTGTCAAGCCTCTATGCAATGTGATTGCATACTGGATCTGAATAAAATAATTTACATTCAGCTCAGATTTGGGACATGCAGTTTGTAAACAAGCTGGTTTTAGTTGAAGAAGACATCTTCAACTTGTGTACACCAAAAACCAGTCTTCCTCTCCAAAAATTCCTTTGAATTCAAACTCTTTTTGGATCTCACAATCCAATCTAAGGTCCAAAAGAATAGTAGGGAAGATCAAATGATGGTCTACAACCATTTGGAGTGAAGATTCAAGCTAATTTTGTGGATTGAAGAAGTTCTTCAAAGATAAATTCTGAAACCCTCTTTTTCCTTATAAACATGCTGTCTTAAATGCTAAACTTAATGAATTAGAGTGCTTAATAATTATAATTGCTTCTTCTTATTGCTTGTTAACTCCAACAATTGGTATCATAACATGATTTAAGCACTCAATTCAAGGTAATTTTAGTTTGGTGGGTATTTTTCATAGGTAGTATGAAAATGGTTGCTGATGTGGATAATCTCTATTCATGTAACTAATATCTAAATCAAATCTAAATATTATCCAATTCTTCAATTTCGTTTAATTCGATAATTAAACATGTAATTATATCCTATATAATTACTGATTCTCTTAATTCAAATTTGAATGTTTCAAATTTACTCATCATGCTATTTTAAGGTTTAATCCGTTTATGAGTTAGTAAGGGGACCTAATGAACCTACAGATCATGGGCTCCAACAATTCGAGATTAATTGACTAAACTCTATAAACCGAATTAGACAACATTCATTAACTACCGGGTCACTCCACTAAAGTCCAGTAGTTGCACTCCCCTCACTGTAGATATATTTCTGTCCACTTGATTTAACCGTAATCGATAACTCGATCCTTCACAGATTGTTCGTAATAACGGCTGGATGAAATTCTGTTATCCCCCGAGATTACATCTTGCTTCTTATGCCCCACTGATCCTATGATGGACAATTGGTTTGTGATCCAATCACTAAACCGAGTCACTCTTGAGCCAATGAAAGGGTGGGACCCCTTGTTCAAGACGTGGAATTAGTACTTAAAAGAATAACCTCTCTACTTGTTGGGGTTGATGCCCTAAATCTCATAGGGTCCTGTAGTTTGCAAACACATGTATGAACAAAAATTTTGTGATATATAATATATTATTCACTTTAGTCTATGAAATATGAGATATTTTAGTTGCATTAACCACAAACAATAAACTAAGATCCCTGGTTATCGTTGTAACTTAAGCATGTATGTGGAGACATACGAGTGGATCGTGCTTTAAGTGATACCCTAAATGGTCTGTAGTTTATGGATAAAGGAGACAAACTTTATCTTGGTGACACTACGAGCAGCCCGCTTTGTAGGTGTTATAAATGTTGTAAAGTACTACAAATGGTCTAATCCTGATCATTCGTGTATTAGACATGTGAGCGAGATGCTCTATACAAAGGAGTTTGTATAAGACTGGACCACGAAATGTTTAGTCTTGTTATATAACATCGTTCATGAAAGAGACTTTCATTTCACTAGGATGACCATAGGTAACATGACCTAAATCCTGAGTGAGTTGTAAACTCCTGCCTTTGAGGTCGGTTTTTTTATTTGCATGGGTGTGAATGGCCAGATCGCTGACTCAAACCTCCCACTTTGGGGATTCGTCTGATTGGGGAGCTGGAAACTCAGCTACACAAGACGGAATTCACTCATTCCTCCAAATAGGGGTAAGTAGATAAATTGCTCCCATAAGGCCTGATTCCGGGGCTTGAACAATGTGGCGCCACACATTCTCTTGGCTTGAGAAGGGTTTACTCATAGTGGGACTATGATGTATCGTTCATTTGAGGAACCGGTGGTATTTAAGGAGTTAGATGTAACTACAGGGACAAAATGACAAATTGATATAGCTGTACTTATGAGCGATTTGTGAAGGGTCATCGTACTGTTGATTGGTTATATCCGATGGACAAAAAAATATATCTGTAGTGCGAAGAGTGCAACTGTCGGGCTTTAGTGAAATGCCTGGCAGTTAACAGATGATGGATATCATGATTAATAGTTTAGTTAGTTATTCACGTATTGTTGGAGCTTCAAGCTATAGGTCCATAAGGTCCTTTCGTAGCTCAATGGATTCAGGTCGAGAATCAGTTTTTGGGCTAGTTTGAAGTGTTCAAATTAACAAGAGGGAATTTGATTATATATTATATAATTAAATTAATTAAATTATATATGATATAATCAACAGGGACGAACGTAATGAATGCAAGGTTGCTTCCATGTCTGGAAGTACTACTCGCTCTAGTTAACGCATTCTTCTAACCTTCTCCCAATAGATCAGAATGGCATCTTCACTTCTACTCTCATAGGTGAAGATGTCGTCTAGCATGCCTTAGCTAAATGCGTTAATCTCTTTAGCACATATTAAGTTACTCGTTTAATCCATATTAATTACCAAGGGATTAAGAAGACTTCGTGAAGAAAACGATTAACGGAGGAACAGAAATAGACAGAAAAGTGGGAATGGAAACGATTGAGACATTCAATATTTCTATTCAGCGTCTGATACATGATTTGTAAATGAAGAGATTAAGAAGATGAAATACAGTGATGAATAGAGTTAGAAACAAATACAAATAAGCGCCAACTTCTTGGCGCCGATCTGGATGGAGATTTTCTTGCCGGCGTGGATGGATCGTGTGGAAGGATGAGCTTCCCTCTCAGGCTTGCTCACCAGTAGTAGGGATCTGAGTATAGAGCTTTGCGGCGGGGATTTGGTAGAATCGCTCTGAGACTCAACTCTCGGCCTTGTCTCTTCTCTTCCCGAATTTCTTCCGATCAGCACTCAGCCCAGCCTCTCTTTCAGTAATCTAGGATCAATTTGCCTCATATCAAATATATTTTTCACTGAAGTTTATGGGGGTATTTATAGGCGAAAATCTTTGACTCTTGGCGGTGGACCCCACTTTTTGTTATGGAAATTTCGAAGATGGTGGGATAATTATTCCTTCTGTTATGCAATCAGACCGTCGAATCTGCACAACGGTTAGTTGCACACGTGTCATAATCCTCCGCATTTGCGTTGCTTAGCTGCATCTTTCGATCGGGTGCTCGCATGCGATGTTGTTTTTATTATCGCATGCGGTTGAAATTCCGATCTGGATCGACTGTCGCATTGCGCTGTCATTGCATTGATCGTCTCTTCATTGTTGATTGACGAGCGCAATGTGACAGAGATGCGTTTATCAATTTTTCTTGAGCCTTGATCGCAAGCAGTGACTTGGTTTCCTGCAAAACAGAGTAGAGATATTCTTTTCTTCCATCTTGATAATGTTAGTGGGTGTAGTTGCGATAATTCGTAATTATTGTATTTCTAAGCTAATTTTCATACAATCGATGCATATTTACTCACTTTTGGCCACAATATCTAGATAAGGCAACATAAATAACTTGTATTTCTACAAGTTATCACCCCGCAGGCGGTCAGACTTGCCTGCACAATGTCACTACTGACATTGTTCCTTCTCATGAGATCCAGGGGCTTCTGAATTACTTAGCAGCGTTCCCAGTGTTCTATTTCGAAGCTCGACTGCCAGTTGCCCCACCTGGACGTCCAAATTCCTTATGGAAGATGCTTGGGATTGCATAACCGCATCATTTTTCTCGATATACTGCTTCAGTAGAGCTTCCAAGGACGATGCATTTGTAGATGTGTTTGATGAGGAAGGTTGGTTGTGCGATTGCCTCTGTTGGTGGTGACTCTGATTCAGACCTTGATGAAAATCTAGAGGGTTTCCCCGATTCCCGGAATTGTTCTATGAATTCCTCTGACCTCCCATGTCATTGTTACCTCCCCAACTGAAGTTAGGATGGTTCCACCAACCTGGGTTATATGTGTTGCTGTACGGGTTATTCAGAATGGAGTACACTGCCTGTGTGTTCGATGGGCACATTTTTGTTGAACGACCCCCTCCGCATTATGCACAGCTGATCACTGCCACTTGTGCCAGAGTATTGACTTACGCTGCACCTTGAGAGAGTGTTCCCTGATTAATTGCCATCATCTGAAGGAGTGAGGTTACTGCAACCATTTGTGCGGCCAATGTTGTCATTGTATCAGCTGGTACAATGGCATTTTTTGCTCTTCTTCTCTCTGGGCCTCTTCCCCTGTACCTATTGTCTACCTAGTCATCTGTGTTTTGCGAAATGTGATCCAAGATGACCTTGGCTTCAATGTAGGTTTTTTCCATAAATCCTCCTGCTGCGGAGGTCTCAACAACAACTTGCGTTGATCTGTCCAGGCCGTTGTAAAAGGTTTCCATCAGAACGCAATCAGGAATCCCGATGTGTAGATAGTTCTTTACCAATCTTCTGAATCACACCTAGGCGGTGCTGAAAGTCTCGTTTTCCATCTGTTCAAAATTCAACACATCCCTCCGTCTTCATGCGTTGACTGCGGGCGGGAAGAATTTCTTCATGAATCACTCGACCAACTGGTCCCAAGAATTAATTTCATCCAGCTCCAACGAATGAGCCCACCTCTTCACTTCATCCCTAAGTGTGTACGGGAAGAGGTACAGTCTAATTCCTTCCGAAGTCACGCCGGGAATGGAGAAAGTATTGCATATTTCCACGAAGCTGGTCAAATGTGCGTGGGGGTCTTTGATAACTTGTAGAAATACAAGTTATTTATACTGTTTTATTTAGATATTGTGGCAAAAAGAGGGGGAAAGTTGCGTCAATCATATACAAATTGGCTAAGAAATACGAAAAATTATGAAATGTCATAAATACGCCCACTAACACCATTGTGATGGCGAATAGAATGTTTCAGTCTCTGTTTTGCAGGAAATAGGTCACCGCATGCGTTAATAGCTCGAAGACAAAATGTACAATGTATCTACATCACATTGTGCCCATCAATTAAGAACGAAAAGATGATCAACGCAATGACGACACATGCGACAATCAATCCTGAGCTTTAGCGATCAACGCAATTTCAATTGCATGCGGTAATAAAAAACAACACCGCATGCGGCGATAGATCGAAGATGTAAAGAGCAATGCATTTGCGGAAGATTCTAACAAGTGTACAGCTTTTAGTTGTGCATTTCTGACGGATTGATTGCGTAACAGAAATAAATTTTCCATTCTGCCATTTTAGGAACTACCATAACTATACAGTGGGGACCACAAATTTAAAGAGCCAAGGTCTTGCCTATAAATAACTTCTTCAAATTCGCTGAAAGATATACATAGATACATAGAGACGTGCATATACTGATACTGAGAGAGAGGTTGGTCTGAAGTGACTTTACAGAGTAGATCCGGGAGAACGACGAGACTAGGCTAAGAAGTGAGTCTCCGAGCAGAGAATTCTTCCGACTCTCAAAGTTGAAGCTTTGTGCAAAAGTCAATTCTACCGGGAAAGCAAGCCTGAGAGGGAAGCTTTCCTCTCCACCACATCCACACGCTGGCAAGCACAATTCTTCGATCGAGATCTGTGTCAAGACATTGACACTCCTTCTGTATTTGTTTCTATCCTCTACTTCATCTTCTGTGTTCATCTTCTGTAATCTCTCATTCACAAACATGTATCAAACGCTTAATTTTAGAATTAAATGTTATCATCGTCACCATTATCATCCTTCTATCTCTTTCTATACTTTTATCATCCATTTTCTCCATGATGTATTCTTAATCCCCGGGGTAAAAAGCGAGAATTAAGCGAGTGAGTTAATTTGTGTTAAGGAATCAATTATGTTTAGCTAAAACATGCTCAATGGCATCTTCATCTGTGAGAGCATAAGTGAAGATGCTATTCAGCCTATCGAGAGAAGGTTGGAAGAATGCGTTAACTAAAGTGAGAAGTATTTCCAGAGATGGAAACAACCTTGCGTTCATCACGTTCATCACGTTCATCTCTGTTTCACCATAGACATATGGGAACGCGGCCAATCACTAAGAGGTGTACGCTAAGGGAAAGTGGAAACTTAGTTGTGTCCTCAACACGATTGACAAACTTGCGGTGTTTTTCACTCTTTACTCTTTCTCTTTCTGCTTCATTCATAAGATTTTCCATCGCATACATCGATTCTTTTGTACAACTTCACAGTCAGTCCTCGACCCCAGTATCCTATATTGTGTATCATGTATCATGTATCATGTATCATGTATCATAGTAGTTTAGAAATTTACTTTATTAAAGCATTTTTAATTTCATTGCAAATTATATTTCTATACTGTGAACCCCGAATCCTAATTTCTCTACTTGAGTAGATTCCCTACTGAGATCAGTGTGATGAGTAGGTTGTGTTGGAAGCTAGTGTGGAATGATAGAGAAAAGAGTGGAGATTTGAAGAAAAGAGGAAATTTGGAAGTTTAACTTTTGGGGAAAATTTGAAAAATTTGGCTAAGTATAGAATTTTGTTTGGAATGCGTTGGAAGGGTGTGTTGATGATGGCATGCGGCTGAAGAAGGAAAAATGGAGATGATGCGTTGGAAGGCACAAGGGTAGATAAGGCAAGCATTGGAAGGCAGCCCATGTCTCAAGCAGCCTCGGCCAGCATCCTTGCCCAATGCGTCGAGCGGCCAGCCAAGCGCCCATGCCATATGTCGAGCAGCCTCGGCCAGACGCCCTGCCAATGCGTTGAGCGGCCACGCCCATGCGGTCAGCGCCCTGCCGAGCAGCCATGCCGTGCGTTGAGGTCCCCTGCCATGTAGCCAAGCGTGCAGCCCATGCGGCCAAGCACGCCCATGCGGCCGAGCGAGTGAGCGATGGCCAGAATATACCGCACGCCCATGCGTCGAAGCAGCACGCCCATGCGTCGAGCGGCTAGCCTGTGCAGCACGCCCATGCGTCGGTGGCCAGCACTATGCGCTCAGTAAGCCGTGCGATGCTGCCTAGCGAGCCATGCGTCGAGGATGGATGGTCACCCTATGCGTTTGTGATGGCTAGTCCTTGCGATGCCAAAGTTGAATTGTAATGATAGTGAATTGGCTTTCTATGCGTTAATGATAGGCTATGCATTAAGTATGGATTATGTGTTGAACATCCAAAAGTTGGACGCATACAAAGGATGAGATCATCAGGAGAACATCATCAAAACCACGTGTCTTCTTGGGAGGAAAGCCTTAAGCCTTAAGAATTTGAGGTGGTGGCATCAGATTGGAGGCTCATGCGTTGGCAACGTGGGAGGAAGACATTTAGCTTGCGTTGATGGGGTGAGAAGGAGAAACTTGGACATGCAGCCAAGTAGGTGGTGTCAACTCTGGAGAAGGTTTGGACACCTATAAATAGAGCCAAGAGACTTCATTTTTAGATCATAATTAAAAAAATACCCTAAAAAGAGTGGGAGTGTTGAGCAAACCTTGCGTTGGAGCCAAATCCATGCGTTAGTCATAGAATTTCAAAGAGGATGCATTGGACAGTGAAGTTTGAAGAGGACGCATCAACTTGGGACGAGAAGTTCTCCCAATTTACTCATACGTTTGGAGTGATTCCAAAGCCACATGAAATCTCTAAGAGTCTAGTTTTCAGGGTAGGACTGCCGGAGGAAAAGCTCAAAGATATCATCCTAGAAACTGAGAAGAAAACAGAAGGGCCAGGCTGTCGAATCAGTTTGAGCCAGTCTTGAAGATTCTGTGATTCCGGCCAAATCACGAGAAGTTCTAAGCTCAAAATTTAGGGTAAGCTTTCTGAGACATTTTAGAATATGTTTGTAGAAGGAAGTATCGCAAAATAAGGTTTATAACTATGAGTAATTTGAGCTGCAATTTGAATATGGATTCTAGGGGTGAAAAGGGAGCCCGAGGTAGAAAAGAGAGCTACTAGAGTGAAAAGCTCCTAAGCAATCAAGGTGAGTGGCTAACACGTTTTGACTAAAACATTTGCTTAAAATGTTTGATTACAACGTGTTATAGAAAGCATGTTTTAAAGATGATTATTCTCATGCCAGCTAGTTTTACAAAGTGATTTCCAAGCAAACCATGAGTTATGTTTTAAACGCATGCATGTGTGAGAAATTGTTGAAAAGCGATTTATATGTGTTAAATATACTCAGTATGCGTTAGTACCTTTAAAGCCATGTTTTTATGTGTTATACTTTACATGCTTTAAAGAGAGAAAGTCATTTATGACTAGTTTTACTTAAAACATGATACCGAAGGACATTTAAGAATGTATCTGCCCAACTAGATACCGAAGGACTTTGAGAAGGTATCTATTGGTACAGAAGGTCGTTTGAGAAGGTACCAAACCAACCAGATACTGAAGGACGTTTGAGAAGATATCTAAACAGAAGTACCTAAGGTATGACGGTACTTAGTATGGCCACGTGCACGTAGGTAGAGTCAGAGATTTAGCAAAAGGGTTCTCTCTTGACTAGTAGTTGGTGTTAGGATTGTTTTTATGCACAGTAGGGTTATCCTTAACTGAGAAATAGTTTTACTGTTTTATGATTAAAATAGCTTTATATGTTTCATGCTTGGAAAATGTTTATACTGCAGTACAAGTACTGTAAAAGCTTATATTTCAGTTAAACTCTTTATTGAGATTTTGCATGAGAATCAATTATCTTTCTTAAGTCACTCACTGGGTGCAAGCTCACCCCGTTTTCAAATGTTTTCATTTCCCCCCCTCCCCCCCCACAGGTAGCGGTCAAATCCTCTAAAGATAGCTCTGCATCTGCTCTGTCATTAAAGGATAAAGAGATTTGTAACCTGACTGTTTAGGTGGTTACTGTTAATATTGTATACATGTTACTGTTGTTCATATAGGGACTAGAGTTTTTGGGTTTTAGGACTTGTAAGTCTAGTGTTGTAATGACTCTAAATATGTTATGTTTCTAAATTAATAAATTTTTGGCCTAAAGACATTCCGCTGTATATAAGTTATATTTTGGTATCAGAGTTATTCCGCAAGAGTTATTAGGCAGTAAGTGTCAGCCAAAGGGTTGATAACCGCTGCAGCCACGCCCTTTTCTAGGCTAAGAGGGTGGTCTGGGGCAGGGTATGACATGTACAAACCAACATTCTTTATTCATTGTTAAAACCGGTTGCATGTATCACATAAGTATCGCATTTAACGACAACAATCCCGTATTCAACCTCGGATCATTATGAGAAACTTACGCTGGAATTATACTTGGTTTCTGTCACACCCCGCCCCCAAACCACCTTCTCAGCTTGGGAGAGGGATGCGACTGCAACAGTTATCAACCCTTGAGCTGACACTTACTGCCTAATGATTCTTGCGGAATAACTCTGATACCATACTATAACTTATACACAACGGAATGATTAAGTCAAGGAGATAAACTATAACAGATTAAGTAGACCCATCTTTTTATTACGACAGTGATATAACGTTTCTACAACTTAAGGACTTAACAACAAAATTTATAACGACAACTGTAAAAACTCTCCGGAAGTGTAATTGGGGCACTCGGCAGACCTTGACCTTAGCAGCACCCTGGAACTTCTCATCTTCCGCTACCTGGGGGGGAATTAAGAAAACATTTTGAAGAGTGTGAGCTACTAAGCCCAGTGAGTGGTTCTTTTAAGATGAAAATCACTTTGAAAATCATCATTTTTAGGAAATCAATCACATGCCAACACTCGCATTATAACTCATGCACAGTCAAAGATATAATCATGCAACCAGTAATCTTTATCCCAAAAGCTACACGTAGCATGCATATCATATCATCAATCAATACAATCATCTATGGAAACCTTCCTATGACCCCAATTCCCGCCAATGTGCACATCGACCATTTTATTTATCCCGCTAGTCATGCTTAGGTACTTGACCATATTTCCTGTTGGTCGTCACAGACTATTATTTCCCGCCGCCCGAAGCCGACCATTTTTTCTCGCCGACCATATTTTTCCCGCCAAGCACCTTTATTAAGCATGCTAACTATATCCCGGGCATAATCTCAGTTTCCACAGTCACACACAAACAATATCATGGCAATCATCCTATCATCAAAAGCATGTATTTTGTATCTATAGATGCATATATTCCAAGATCAAAGTATAAAGCTAAGTGAATACTCATAATATGCATTTACTATCAACACTGTATAAACACACAATATTCTTTATTTTCAAAGCAACATAACACTCACGATATATCGGAACTATAACGCTATAACACTCACACTATGTGTTAATGATCAAAACTATAACACTCACACTATGTGTTAATTATCAAAGCTATAACACTCACACTATGTGTTAATGATCAATGCTATAAAACTCACCTTAATTGCTTAGGAGCCTTTCTAATAGTTTCCTTTTCTACCTCGGGCTCCCTTTTTACCCCTAGAAACCAGATCCAACTTACAGCTTGGATTACTCATAGTGTCAAACCTTATTTTGATATACTTCCTTCTACAAAAATATTCTAAAATGTCTCAAGAAGCTTACCATAAAATCTTAGCTCATAACTCTTCATGGCCGGAATCATCCAAATATCAAGACTGGCCCAGCTTACTCGATAGCTCGACCCCTCTGTCTTTTTCTCATTCTCTAGCCCAATTCCTTAGAGCTTCTTCTCCGGCAGCCTCACCATGAACACTAGACTCTCTTATCTTTCAAATGGATTTGGAATTACATCAAACGCTTGAGTAGATTAGGAGATCTCCTCGTCTCAAGTTGATGCATTCTCCTCCACTCTCACTATCCAATGCACTCTATTCTCCCCCTCTTTTTACGAATATTATGATTTGTGATTTGAAAATGAAATCCCAACTCCCTATTTATAGGCATTCAAATTTCTCGTGGGATTGACAGCACCTACTTGGCTGCATGGCCAAATGTTTAATGTTTAATCCTCCCTTTATCAACGTAAGTTGACTTCACCTTGGTTCAATATGTTCTTCCTAAATTTTAATTGACATTTGCCCTAACGTCTTCAAGCTTTGTTTGTATTCAATTTAGGGTTTTCAATGCATAATCTATAAGATCGTGGCCAAATTCAACACATAAATGCCCGGCCGTTCGATGCACAGGCGGTTTCCTTCGATCGCGTGGGCGTGACGTTCGAATGAGGCGTTCAGACTGCTCTCGCTCTCTCCCACTTTCTTGCTGGTCTCGCTCTTTCCACTCTCGCTCTCTCCCACTTTCTTGCTCACAATCTCGCTCTCTCCAACTTTCTCGCTCAAACTCTCGCTTTCTCCACTCTTACTAAGGATCTCGCTTTCTCCAGGTTTCTCACTAGCTTGGATCTCAGCAGTGTCGCTCTCTCCAAGTTTCTTGCTAAGGATCTCGCTCTCTCCAATCTCACCAGCATCGCTCTTTCCAATCTCGCCAGTGTCGCTCTCTCCTTCTTTCTCTTCACCCTTTCTCTCCAACTTCGCTCTCTCCCAGTCTCTCGCTCAGCCAATCTCACTCTCTCACATTCTCTCGCTGCCTCGTTGGTGTCGCTCTCTCCACTCTCATTCTTTCCAATCTCGTTAGATACTGTGAATATGGTTTATCTCCGTGCAACTTCCACACGAATTTTCCCAAATGATTTTCTATAGTTTCCTCAGTTCTTCAATCCTTTCTTCACTATTCAGGATTTAAGTCTTCAAGGTTTTCTCTTCTTTTTATCCTTTTAGGGTTCTCTCTACTCGTACTCTAGGATCAAATATGGTTATCATAACTATAATACCAAACCATTATAATTTACATTCACTCTTACTAATTGTTGATCCACAGAAGGTGACAATTATTACAGTTATTATGACAATTGTAAAATTATTAGATTATTTACATAACATAGGATTTAACTTCCTCCTAATTAACCCCTTAATCACTTACTTAAGTAGGAAAATGGAGATCCGGGTTTCACAGTTTCAGCACAAGGAAACTTGTGACACACACTACTTAATCGCATACTACGAGCATATCACTATCAACACATTCATTTAGAACGTAGTATCGCATAAAATTATCTTTATTGCAAAACACTTGAGCGCATATAGCACATCATTCATTTCATTCACAAACCATACGTTAGAGTTAGATAAAGATAAAGTAGATTTTCTGTTACAAGTTTATGGCGCCGTTGCCGGGGATTGGTAACGGTTAGTGTTGAATACTTTTGTGGTATTTTGCAGGACAGATCTCTGTTGTACTGTCTATTTAATGCGAAGAACAGGTTGGCGGTTTATGAGTACTGGAACCGATCCAGAATTTGAAGCTGACCTAGAGATCGAGCGTACTTTTCGCACGAGGGCACGCTAGAACAGAGTTAGGTGAAGAAGAGCAAACATGGCAAACAACAACAAGAGGTCCGAAGAAGATCAATGGGTGAATCGACCAGTGCAAGATCCTATATTTCTTGCTGCTGATCGCAATATCCCCATGAGAAACTATGCGGTGCCCAATCTTTACATTTCTCGCCTGGAATTTCACGACCAATGGTTAAGGAAAACGCACGCTTTGAAATAAAGCCAGTCATGCTCCAGATGATACAAAACACAGGGCAATTTGGAGGTCTACAAGGAGAAGACTCGCACGCCCATCTAACCAGATTTGTGGAGATGCGTAGCACTTTCTCCATCCCTGGCGTCACCCCTGAAAGAATTAGACTTTACCTCTTCCCATATACACTGAGGGAGAAGGCAAAGAGGTGGGCTAGTTGGAGCCAAATGAAATCACGTCATGGGACCAGTTGGTGGAATGGTTCATAAAGAAATTCTTCCCTCTAGCACTCAACGCAAGGAGACGAAAGGATGTGCTGAATTTTGAGCAAAAGGATAATGAGACTCTAAGCACCGCCTGGGTGCGTTTCAGAAGGTTGGTGAAAAATTATCCGCATATCGGGATTCTCGATTGCGTCCTAATGGAAATTTTTTATAACAGCATAAATCGATCAACACAAGCCGTTGTGACGCCTTCGCAGCAGGAGGATTCATGGATAAGACCTACACAGAAGCCAAGGTCATCCTTGATTGCATTTCGCCAAACACGGATGACTGAGTGGATGACGGGTATTTGGGAAGAGGCCCCGAGAGAAGAAGAAATGACAACGCCATTGTAACAATGACGACTTTGGCCGCACAAATGGCCACGGTGACCTTTCTCTTTCAAACGATGACAATTAATCAAGGTGCCCTCTCTCAAAGTTCAGCGCAAACCAATATGCCGGCATAAGTGGACGCAATAAGTTGCATCCAATGCGGAGGGGCCATGCTACAGAGATGTGTGCATCAAACCCGCAACAAATGTTTGCTATCCAGAACAACCCTTATAACAACACTTACAATTCAGGTTGGCGGAATCACCCTAACTTCGGTTGGGGAGGGAATCACAACCAAGGGGGCCAGAGTAACCATCAGAATAAACAATTCTTGGAATCAAGGAAATCCTCCATCTTTTCATTAGAATCAGAATCAAAGTCATCAAAGGTAATCGAATAACCCATCCTCATCGAACACCTTTGTGAATTCCTCATCATTGGAGTCCCTACTGAAATAGTACGATGTTGTCATGTAGTCGTAGGCATCTTCAATAAGAAACTTGGAGATCCAAGTCGGGCAACTGGCAGTCGAGCTTCGTAACAGAACACCAGGAACGCTGCCAAGTAACTCATAAGCCCCGGGATCTCATGGGAAGGAACAATGTCCTTGATGACATCGTGCAAGCAAGCTTGACTGTCTATAGAGGTGTGGATTGCGGTAATCATGAGGAATTTGTCTTTCAATCCGCATCTCTAAAATCTATGTTTAATTGCTTTCTTTATTGCTTTATGCATTGCATTATTTATTGTTTGCTTAGAATTAGTCTTTGCTGCTTTATGAATTTACTTTCAATTAATTCATTTTGTTATTTCTATGCCTTGTTCAATTTCCTTATTAGTTGCATTGTTCTTCAAATTTCTGTGAATGATTGACGTAAAAGAAAATGAACACCGCAAAGTCTTATCGACTTGTGTTGTTGGTGAATTGAATTAAAAATAATAAAAAAAAAACATTTGGTATGTATTGCGATGATGGGTGCATCTTGCGCTGACAAGATACACTTTACGTCCATCCTTGATAAATGCATTATGTTGAGGGGTGTGTTGTGCGCGTATGTATTCTACGCCTGTCCTTAGAAAAAACGCACTATGTCGAGGTAGTGTTGCACCAGTAGAAATACCATGCACCCATCCTCCAGAAATGCATTGAGTTGAGGGGTGTGTTGCACTAATACATGCGTTGTTACTCGTCCTCTACAAACATGCATTTGCGTTAATGGAGACATTACATTAATCTTAACCTTGCGCCCATTCGAATAAAACACAAAAGATAAATTATTTTTGCAAAAAGAGTAGTCCAATCGTTTAGGCTTCCAAGGAAATGATGGCTTAGCAGATGAAAGGACGTCCTTCTCTGCTAATTCATAAATGTGAGGAGCGCGGCGACAGGATTTTTGAGTACCTCGAGGCTTGCCATGCAGAATTTGCATTGGGCCCATCAAGGCCCAACCTATAAATTCCCTCCTCCTTCGTCTGAGAAAGTCTATTTGAATCATTTGCAAACAAGAAAACCCTAAGCGCAGCTTCTGCATACCCAAAGCTTCGAACTTTCTTCCTAAGTCTTAAGAACTTTCCCAACTCTTTCACTCACCACAGCCATGGCCGATCAATCTTCCCATTCATCCTCTTTACCTTCATCACCTTCCCCAGCCCAAATCACTACAAGAGAGGTGGCATTCCTTGCAGCAAGCCGCCGCCTCACCGCCCAGCCAAAACCCATCCCAAGAATCGTCGGAAAACCTCGGCGAAAGCTTATTGTAGCCAAACCACTCCAAATCCGAGAGGGGTAGAGCACGAAGAGTGCCCCACTTCCAAAACTGTCATCCGAAAGCGAGAAGAAGAGAAGAGACGATAGAAAAGTGTATGGGAGTATCCTGAGTAATATGGAGAAGGAGGGAGGGCTACCCGAAGCTAGTGTTGTCAATCAGCCCTTGCCTTCAGAGGAAGAGATGGAAGAAGCTTTATGAAGGAGCACTTTGGCCGTTTCGAATCCTAAGGAAACTGTTCACACAGAATCCTATGAGGGACCCACCAGGGTTGCTTTGGAGGAAGTGGTAGCGGAGAAGCAGCCTGAAACGACTGAGGAGAAGAAGAAAAAGAAAAACAAGGAGAAGACGGCAGAAGGAGATGAAGAAGCCCAGCCACGGAAGGAAAAGAAAGAAAGAAAATCGAGTGAGAGGAGGGAACGCATGCGAGAAGAGAAGCGCCTGAAGAAGAAGGAAGAAAGGAGAAAGAGAGTTTAAAGCCTAAAAGTCGACGAAGAATCTACCACCGCAAGGGTAGATGAGGGGGTGTCAACACAACAAAGAGAATTAGCGCAACCTCAAGAGGAATCAACGCAAATAAGAACGGTTGCGACTGACGACCCAAAGGATCCAGATATCACCCCTCTTATGTGGAGTCGCAAGGAGAATGCACCGCAAGGATCAACAATCGGCCCATAATTTTTGAAAAGTGTAGTAGAAGAGAAGGAAAGGAGAAGAAGAGAGGAAGAAGAAAGACAAGAAAAGATGTTATGAGCGCAACAAATCATTGTAGAAGGCGATTTAAAAAGAAAACTACACGATGAAGAAGTGCGTCGTAACAATGCAATTTCGACAAAAGAAGAGAGAATAAGGCTCGAGGAAGAACAGCGCATATTGCTGGCCTCGGAGAAATTTGAAAGAGAAATGAGAGAAGAAGAAGAGGAAGAAAAGAAGAAGAAGGAAGAGAAGGAGAAAAGACGCAAAGCAAATGTGTAGTGCATTAGAGAAAAGAAGAGTAAAGAAATTGCGGAGTGGGAAAGGGAAGAACAATGCAAGGAATAGGAACGGAGACAAAGACAAAGATCCCGCCTTGCATTGGCAAAAGATAAGGGCAAAGTGAAAGTTGAAAGGAGTGAGCCTGCGTTGACCAAAGTACGCCTATCAAAGAAGAAGGAGAATGACGATATGATGATGGAAATGGGGTTCTTTCCTGCGCCAATGCCACTACCAGATTTAATTACAAGCGTTGTGTTGGAACATGGGTGGGAAACATTATGCCAATGCCCATCCATCGTAATCCCAACGGTAGTGAGAGCTTTCTACGATGGACGACTTCATGGCACCAAAGATGCAGTGATCATGAAAGGGAAGGTAGTGCCTTTCAGTGCAAGGGATATCAATGAGTTATATCAGATGAAGGACATCCCGGAGGCGTCGGGTAACAAAATTATTGATGATCCCTCAGAAGAAGAAATGGAGGATGCGCTGAAGATATTAACGCAACCGGGCAGGTCGGTATCTATGAAAGGCATCAAAGCCCTTGCGTCTAATAAACTGCTTCCGGAAGCGCGCCTTTGGGTGTATTTGGTGAAAAGGTGACTCATTGACACGGGGTTTTTTTTATCTTCTTACAGCATGTGAATAAATATGAATATGAATGAACGAACAACAAGTTCATGTTGCCATAAACTTGATGACATGGAAATGGAAATGGAATGTCATGCTGTGTTACTGCTCATGCACACTTTATGCAATACTACTTCTAAATATATGCATTGTTAATGAGATGCTTGTAGTATGCGATAGAGTAATATGTGTCAAGTTTCCTTGCACTGAAACCAAGTATAATTCCAATGCAAGTTTCTCGGAATAATTCGAGGTCGAACACAGGGATTGTTTTCGTTAATGTGTTACTTTTGTGATATATGCGACCGATTTTTACAATTTATAAAGGATGGTTGGGTTTATACATGAATTTAAAGTGCGATAAACATAAATTTGCGTTGATAAAATAAAAGTGCATTGAAAAGTAAAAACCTAAGCTAATGTGACACAAGATACAAGATACATGATACATGATATTGAGATCGAGACTGACTGTGAAGTCAAAGGATCGTGGTATGCGATGGAAAGTCTTTCTGGATGAATCAGAAATAGAAAGGATAATTAGTAAAAACATCGCAAGTTTGTTAATTGTGTTAAAGATGCAACTAAGGTTCTGCTTTCCCTTGGCATACACCTCTCGGTGATCGGCCACGTTCCCATATTTCTATGGTGAAACAGGGATGAACGTGATGAACGCAAGGTTGCTTCCATCCCTAGAAGTACTTCTCGCTTTAGTTAACGCATTCTTCCAACCCTCTCTCGATAGGTGGAATAACATCTTCACTTTTACTCTCACAGGTGAAGATGCCATCGAGCATGCTTTAGCTAAACATAATTATTTCCTTAACACAAATTAATTTACTTGCTTAATTCTTACTAATTACCTAGGGAATCAGAAAAACATCATGGAGAAAATGGATCATGGATGAATGGAAATAGATAGAGAGATGATAATGGAAATGATCATAAAATTTAATATTACGATTAAGCGTTTGATACATGGTATGGATGAATGAGTAAAGAAGATGAATACAAGTGATGAAAAAGAGATAAGAAACAAATACAAAAGGGTATCAACATCTTGACACAGATCTGAACGGAGGTTATGCTTGCCGGCATGTGGAATGGATGTAGAGAAGAGCTTCCCTCTTAGGCTTGCTCTTCTAGTAGAAGTGACCCTCGTACAGAGCTTCAATGACAGGGATTGGAAGGATTCCTTGCCCAGAGACTCACCTCTCGTGATTCTTCCTGAATCTACTCTGGAAATCGCTTCAGACTAGTCTCTCTCTCAGATCAGTATATACACGTTTCTATGTATTCAAGTATATCTTTCAATGGAATTGCAGAAACTATTTATAGGCGAAGCTTGACTCTTTGCATTGTGGTCCCCACTTTATGGTTAAGGTAGTTCCTGAAATGGTGGAGTGAATATTCCTTCTGTTATGTAATCAATCTCGTCAGAAATGCACAATTGACAGTTGTACACGTGTCTGAATTCTCCACAATTGCGTTGCTTTTTATATCTTCGATCTATCTCTGCATGCGGTGTTGTTTTTTATTACCGCATGTAGTTGAGAGCGCATTGATTGCAAAGCTCTTGATCGAGTGTCGCATGCGCCGTCATTGCGTTGATCATATCTTCGTTCTCGATTGATGGGCGCAAGGCAATGTAGATGCGTTGTTCATTTCATCTTTGAGCCATGAACGCATGCGGTGACTTGATTTCCTACAAAACAGAACTGAAACATTCTTTTCTACCATCGCAATGGTGTTAGTGGGTGTATTTTCGATAATTTATAATTCTCTCATTTCTTAGCCAATTTCTATACTTTTGACGCAACTTTTCTTCCTTTTAACCGCAATATCTAAATAAAACAGTTGAAATAACTTGTATTTCTACAAGTTATCACACCCCCAAATTTAGATATATGTTTGTCCTCAAGCACATGTTCTACTAAGGCAATATTGCTCAATTCCTATCCTAAATTTTGCGTCGATTGGTTGCTCCGAATCTCCACCTAGGCAACATTACTTAACAACACAATTTCCTTCTATCCTTGATAATTCATAACAAAGCCCTACTTTATTCTTCTATACAACAAATCTCTACTCAAAAGTTCCCTTCTAGTTTTAAAAGGAATGTTTACCTCTTCTTATAAAAACAACTTGATGCGTTCGGATGCGATGGTCTAATTTGCGTCATTTATTAGACACTATTGATCATGGTTACACTCTTTGTTTTAGCTTGTTCCCATGGGTGTCATGCGAACATCCAACTACGGTAGTGTGCCAATCTCAACTTTATGCTGCCTTATCTAGATATTACGGCCAAATGAGAAGGAATATGCGTCGATTGTATGAAAATTAGCTCAGAAATACAATAATTATGAATTATCGCAATTACATCCACTAACATCATCAAGATGGTAGAAGAGGACATTTCTATTCTGTATTGCAGGAAACCAAGTCACCACATGCGATCAAGGCTCAACAAGAAACTGATTAACGCATCTCTGTCACATTGCGCCCATCAAACCACAATGAATAAACGATCAACGCAATGACAGCGCATTACGACAGTCGATCTCGAGCTGGATTTCAACCGAATGCGGTAATAAAAACAACCTCGCATTCGAGCACCCGATCGAAAGATGCAGCTGAGCAATGCAAACGCGGAGGATTGCAACACGTGTACAACTAACCGTTGTGCAGATTTGACGGTCTGATTGCATAATAGAAGGAATACTTATTCCTCCATCTTTGGAATTTCCATAACAATAAGTGGGGTCCACAAGCCAAGAGTCAAAGCTCTTCACCTATAAATAACCCCATATAATTCTGAGAAGATATACTTGATACGAGGGCAAATTGATGCTAGATTACTAAGAGAGAGGCTGAGCTGAGTACTGATCGGAAGAAATCCGGGAAGAAAAGAGACAAGGCTGAGAGGTGAGTCTTAGTGTTATTCTACCAGATCCCCACCGTGAAGCTTTGTGCTTAGATCCCTGCTACCGATTGACCAAGCCTGAGAGGGAAGCTCATCCTTTCGGACGATCCATCCAGATCGGTGCCAAGACATTGGCACTTATTTGTATTTGTTTTTAACTCTATTCATCAACTATATTTCATCTTCTTAATCTTTTCATTCACAAATCATGTATCAAATGCTAAATAGTATTATTGAATATCTTGATCATTTCCATTTCCACCTCTCTGTCTACTTCCTTTCCTCCATTAATCGTTTTCTCCATGAAGTTTTATTTATCCCTTGGTAATTAATATGGATTAAACGAGTAACTTAATCTGTGCTAAAGAGATAAATGCGTTTGGCTAAGGCATGCTAGATGACATCTTTACCTGTGAGAGCAGAAGTGAAGATGCCATTCTGATCTGTCGAGAGAAGGTTAGAAGAATGCGTTAACTAAAGCGAGAAGTACTTTCAGAAATGGAAGCAACCTTGTGTTCATTATATTCGTCCCTGTTTCATCATAGAGATGTGGGAACACGGCCGATCACCAAGAGGTGTATGCTAAGGGAAATGCGGAACCGTACTTATAGCTTTAACGCGATTAAGGAACTTGCGCTATTTATATTAACTATCTTTTCTATTTCTGCTTCGCACATAAGACTTGCCACCGCATTACACGATCTTTGTATAATCTTTACAGCTAGCCTTGACCTTGGTATCTTGTATCATGAAACCTGTATCTTGTATCATCTTAGCTTAGGTTTACTTTATTGCAATTTATTTTATTACCGCATCTTTACCGCTTTACTTTACTTTATCGCATGTTTAATTACTTGTACACAAAACTCTTTTATAAATTGAAAAATCCCTTGTCGCATGTATCACAGACATAACACAATAACCTCAAATAGTCCCTGTGTTTGACCTCGGATCACACCGAGAAACTTGCGATGGAATTATGCTTGGTTCCAATGCAAGGAAACTTGTGACAACGCACAACATACTACAAGAACAGTAATCATTAACGCATATCTAGAAGTAGTATCGCATGGACTTATATCTTGCGTGCATCATTGTATATCATCTTAAAACCTGCGTTACAAGTTTATGGCGCCGTTGTCAGGGAACTGGTTAACGGTTAGTGTTGAATATTTTTGTGATATGCAGGACAGATCTCTTTGTACTGACTATTCAACGCGGAGAGCAGTCTGACGACTTATGAGTGCTGGAGTGATTCGTAAATTCTAAGCGGACCCAAAGATCAAGTGTATTATTCGCGCAAGAGTTCAGCAGGGCTGAATTAATTGGTGAAGAAGCATGGCTAATGAGAATGTGGCACCTGACCCTATGAGAGATTATGCGGCGCTAGATTTTTATAACTTCTCACCAGGAATTTCAAGACCCATGGTTGAGGAGAATGTATGCTTTGAGATAACACTTATTATGCTGTAGATAATTCAGAATGTAGGTCAATTTGGAGGATTACAAGGAGAAGATCCACACACTCATTTGACAAATTTTGTAGACATGTGCAGCGCATTCTCCATACCTGGTGTAACTCAAGAAGGGCTTAAACTATATCTGTTCCCATACATACTACGGGATGAAGCAAAGAGGTGGGCTCAGTCATTAGAGCCAGACGAGATTAATGCATGGGAGCAGTTAGTTGATAGGTTCATGAACAGATTCTTTCCTTCATCCATCAACACAAGGAGACGGAGGGATGTGTTAAATTTTGAGCAAAAAGGTTAGGAAACCTTGAGCACTGCCTGGGCGCGATTCGAGCAGTTAGTGAAGAGTTGTCCGCATATTGGGATTTCCGATAGTATTCTGATGGAAACCTTTTACAATGGTTTAGACCAATCAACGCAAGTAGTTTCCGATGCCTCCACAGAAGGAGGATTAATGAACATATCATATACCGAAGCAAAGAATATCTTGGATCGCTCCTCATGACATTCTGATGAGTGGATTGATACAGGGCTCGAGGTGAGAGATCTGGAGCAAGAAAGAATAGAAAGTGTCGATGTGTCAATAGGTACAATCAGCGCACTAGTCAATCAGATGACCACAATGACCTCACTCCTCCAGATGGTGGCTAACCAACAGAGAACTCTATCTCAAGGATCAGCGCAAGTTAATGCGTTGACTCACGTGGCCACAATGAATTGCGTCCAATGTGGAGAGGGACTGATAACTTGTAGAAATACAAGTTATTTATGCTGCCTTATCTAGATATTGTGGCCAAAAGTGAGTAAATATGCGTCGATTGTATGAAAGTTAGCTCAGAAATACAATAATTATGAATTATCGCAATTACACCCACTAACATCATCAAGATGGAAGAAAAGGATATTTCTACTCTGTTTTGTAGGAAACTAAGACACCGCTTGCGATCAAGGCTCAAGACAAACTAATTAACACATCTCGGACACATTGCGCCCGTCAAACATTGAAGAGACGATCAACGCAATGACAGCGCAATGCGACAGTCGATCCAGAGCTAAATTTCAACTGCATGCGGTAATAAAAACAACACTGCATGCGAGCACCTGATCGAAAGATGCAACTGAGCAATGCAAATGTGGAGGATTGTGACACATGTGCAACTAACCGTTGTGCAGATTTGATCGTCTGATTGCATAACAGAAGGAATAATTATCCCACCATGTTTGGAATTTCCATAACAAAAAGTGGGGTCCACCAGCCAAGAGTCAAAGCTTTTCACCTATAAATACCCCAATAGACTTCAGTGAAAAATATACTTGATACAGGGCGAATTGATGCTAGATTACTGAGAGAGAGGCTGAGCTAAGGGTTGATCGGAAGAAATCCGGGAAGAGAAGGGACAAGGACGAGAAGTGAGTCTCAGAGCGATTCTACCAAATCCCCAACGCGAAGCTCTATACTCAGATCCATGCTACCGGTTGAGCAAGCCGTAGCAGAAAGCTCATCCTTACACACGATCCATCCACCCGGCAAGCAAACTCCATCCAGATTGGCGCCAAGACATTGGCGCTTATTTGTATTTGTTTCTAACTCTATTCATCACTGTATTTCATCTTCTTAATCTCTTCATTTACAAATCATGTATCAGACGCTGAATAGAAATATTGAATGTCTCAATCATTTCCATTCCCACTTTTCTGTCTATTTCTGTTTCTCCGCTAATCGTTTTCTTCACGAAGTCTTCTTAATCCCTTGGTTATTAATATGGATTAAACGAGTAACTTAATATGTGCTAAAGAGATTAATGCATTTAGCTAAGGCATGCTAGACGACATCCTCACCTGTGAGAGCAGAAGTGAAGATGCCATAGCAACTTATTACCGCAAGTCATAGAAACTTGCATTGATGAAAAAAAAATAATATAAAATAAAATCATATAATTAACAACGAAGTATGCAAGGTGATAATGGACACATTTTGAACCAATAAGATACGCTTTACGTTCACCCAACTCAACTATGTTGAGCTGAGGGGTGTGTTGCGCATGTATGTGTCCTTTGCCCGTCCTTAGCTAAATGCACTATGTTGAGGTATCCTCCAGAAATGTGTTTAGTTAAGGGGTGTGTTGCCGGGATGTATGCGTTGTTGCCCGTCTTCTGCGAAGATGCATTTGCGTTGGTGTGCACATTGCGTTAATCTTTATCTTGCGTCCATCCGAATAAAATATTAAAGAAAATTCTTTTTGCATTTGAGAAGTCCAATCGTTTCGTATCCCAAAGCAATGATGATCCTGCAGATGAAAGGACATTTTTCAGGAAACTCATAAATGAAGGAATTTCGAACGACGGGCCTTTTGAGCTTCTCGAGGCCTGTCGCCGCAAAAATCGCATTGGGCCCACTACGGCCCAACCTATAAATAGGAACCTTTCCTTGTCTGTGAGATTTTTACCTCATTTGCACTCTGAAAAACCCTAGCATTAGCATACAGAGCTTTCTTCTTCCCCCAACATCCCAACGATTTTCTAGTTCTCTCGAGCTTATCATCCATGGCTGACCAAGCTTCCAACCAATATGCCTCACCATCAACCCCTTCAGCTGACCAAATCGCCATGCGAGAGGCAGCATTCCTGGCAGCCAGTCGTAGGCTTGCTGCCTAACCCTACACCGTCCCAAGAATCGCTGGAAGAAACTTAAGAAACCCCTTGGCCATCCGGCCTCCTCTGTTCAAGAGGGGGCAAAGCACTGAAAGTACCTCTGTTCCAACCCCAACTGCATCAACCAAGAGCGAGAAGAAGCGACGCAATGACATTGAGTGTTTGGCAACAT